>NC_092351.1:54966244-55272494 GCF_963676685.1 Mytilus edulis | reverse complement strand
CAACTTTCAAATTTCATACTGCTACATGAACATGTATATAAGTTTTGAAGTATATGTTTGCAAGGTAAATTCTTATCTGATTAATGAATTCAAACTGATATCTTGTACACAGGAATTAAAACGGCTACTTCAACTCCGTAGTCTATACTCTTGACAAGAATTACAATATTACGAATGTGAAATATACAAAGTTTTAACTATTACTTTTTTAACATGAAACATTCTTTGTTTTCCAGGTAGCAACACTATTAAATGTACCTTTACAGAGTAAATACGGAATATTTAAATAACCTTTGAGTTCATTCTCGAAGTAAATTCAAGAAACAGATTAATCCATCGTATTTAGTCTGTGGGTGGACCAAGCAACATAACATGACAAAGACCTCGCTAATTGTTTGGTTAAGTTTAATATCAGTACAAATGCTCGTCAATTATTCAATGTGTGAGAGATAAGAATCTTAAGGAGTCGGACAACATCCAACACTATATTTAGGTAACTTTTCTTAACTTGCATATTTTCTGAAAATGGTTAAGTTTTATATCAAAGTTTATTTTGTCGAAAACTAGTTTCATGTGATTTAATGAAAAAAGTGAAGTTC
Source organism: Mytilus edulis (assembly GCF_963676685.1). Taxonomy (NCBI): domain Eukaryota; kingdom Metazoa; phylum Mollusca; class Bivalvia; order Mytilida; family Mytilidae; genus Mytilus; species Mytilus edulis. The sequence goes on along the minus strand of NC_092351.1, from coordinate 55,271,895 downwards.
GAGTTCGACAGCATTCAATCTTTGAGTAAACACTTTGTGGCCATCGGTCCAGGTGAGCTAAAAATGAACCAAAAACAAATATGTAACGCATAAACAAACAACAACCACTGAATTACAGGCCCCTGACTTGGGACAGGCACATAAAGAAATAATGTGGCGGGATTGAAGATGTTAGCGGGATCCCAACCCTTCCACTAACCTGGATCAGTGGTATAACAGTACAACATCTTAAATTGTTCCTTTTAAAATTGTTACACGATGATAACTGCTGTACCCATATTTTGACTATTTTATTTATTATGTCTGTTTAGTTCGTGCATCATTGTCAATATAACGAATTTGATGAGACTGTTATCAAAGTCAGAGGTTTAGCGCTTTAAAACCAGGTTTTATCCACCATGTTTTACATTTGAAAATGCCTGTACCAAGTCAGGAATATGACAGTTCTTGTCCATTCGTTTTTTATGTGTTTTGTCATTTGATTTTACCATGTGATTATGGACCTTCCGATTGAATTTTCCTCTGAGTTCAGTATTTTTGTGATTTTACTTTGTACATCTTATAAAAAATCATATGATGTAATAATGTATAAACGATACTTATAGAAGGGTGACGCTATGTTTGCAGTAATTAAACCAGGGCATGCGTTACAATTACATTGCTACTCAGTGAAAAGTTAACGTCTCACTTAATCCTATAAATTTCACACGATACGATACATGATAGTACATCATTGTGTTTGCATTGAGTGCAGCTAGCAGATATCACTTCAATTGTATATAGTATGCTAACCTTTGTATTGTGTTTTAATAAAATGCTGTGATATTCAACCCGTTATTTTCATTAAAATATGCTGCAATAATTATTTAACTAAGCAATTACTGTTGTTACCGCTGTATAATTTATACATATATTTTTCATGTTCCTTGACTTCCATGACATTTTATGTGTTTAAATAAACGTATAATAAAACGTTTAAAATAAGATAACCATGATATTGATACACAACGAAAAAAGATTTTATGGTAATTGTTTCTTTAGAATGCACTCAGGGAAAACGAGCTGAAAGGGAAACGAATATCTAATGACAACATATTTACGCTCTGCTAGGCTGTCTGGTGAAAGGTTGCAGTATGTCTACATTACATTTGTTGTTGGTTACGTGTTCATTGAACCAGGTAAAGATACAAGACAATTTGATTAAGCATTTCTGCCATTAGAGGAAATTTTCTAAACGCATGTTTCTTATTGACCATGTGATAAGTTTGAAGTTTTTACAGTTACCATTCGGAAATGATTGACTTTCTGAAAATTTATGTAACAGAGAACTATCCATACGAGTAATTGTTGCCATATATATGCATTTGTCAGAGAACCAAGCCTTCCTTTCCTTGATGATGATGAATACCATTCGCCATAATATTTAGTGTGTGTCATAAAAATCACGACGGATATAACGTTTGACACAACAAAAGAGGGACGCAAGATACCAGAGGGACAGTCAAACTCATAAATCGAAATTAAACTGACAACGCCAAGACTAAAAATGAAAAAGAAAAACAGACAAACAATAATATACATGATAAAACATAGAAAACTAGAGAATAAGCAACACGAACCCCACCAAAAACTAGTTGTGGTGTCAGGTGCTCCGGATGGGTAAGCAGATCCTGCTCCCCATGTGGCACCCGTCGTGTTGCTCATGTTATAATATATCCGGTAAACAGTCTAACTCGGTTGGTCACATTCATGAAAGGGAATGGGATTGTAGTTACGACGTAAGGAACATATCCGATTTCATCTGTGACACAGTTATTCTATAACGGTCAGCCAACTCGTGACTGCGTGCGTAAAATTTACGAAGCGATGATTTCAACTTTACCATTTGGAACTATTGGTTTAATAGCTTTCTATATAGCAAGTGAGCAGCAACCAATCTATCAAGAAAATCATGATAGGAAATACAAGCACAGGAATACCGTGTCAATTGGGAGATATATACCCCGTATGCAGGTGCTGCTGGAGTGTTGCCACGTAGAAATTAAAAAAATCACAATTGGAAAGCTGAAATCATCTCTTTTGTCGTAAAGTTTTGTTTTCAGCCGATCCTCATTGTCAATTTCTAGATGTAAGTCAAGATATGAGGCCGACTTAACTGTATCTGTTGTATCCTTTATCTCTAGTTCGATGGGATAGATGCGTTCAACATAGTCATCAAATTTTGAATTATAACAAACATCCTACAGTTCCAAAACAATCCGGTGTTTCGTATGGTTTCAAATAAGTCAATATTTTTGATATTTGATTGTATATTATTTTAATCATTGAATTGTTGCTTTTTCTTGCTTGTCTGATGATAACTACGTTTCCTCGGTATAGTATCACCACAAAATTTATGTGATTTATTATATACACGTATTCATTAAATCGAATGGATTTTAGTAACCACATGACACAGTTAGACATTCAACGATAACCAAACATTCATACTGTTCATTAATATTTAGCTACATGCATTTAAAAGACACATTTATGATTAATGTAAAATAACTCAGAATACATACGACCTGATTTATACAATTGTATATATTAACAAAATACAATTACAAAATATGACAAACATAAACCATGCAAGGACACATTTTTAACATACATATGTAGTTCTCGAGTATCAATGTAAACAGTATTAGTTGAAATGAAATAAAACTATAATTACCTGACGTAGACGAATACATAAAATATGTAATGGCCAAAAGCATACAAAGTTTTTTTGGTGAATCCATTTCTAATTTGCGCACTTAAAAAAACAATGTTCGATTACTTTAATTAGTAGAGTTCATAACATACTCTTGTCAACAAACGACGAGTCATTCATTACAGTTCACAAGAACAACAATGATAATTGCATAACAACAAATAATGAAATTTGATAACACTCGTTTCAAAATATATATTACATACTTCCGTGTTGAAGGTCGTATCTTGACCTATCATTGTTAACTTTTTATACATTGTGAACTGGATGGAGATTTTTTTATAATCACTCATACCACATCTTTTAATTTATATTACAGTTAAGTGAACAATTTCAAAAAACTTCACGTGTGCACCTATTTTCGTATTATGAATGCATTAAATTTGTGTAGGTATGACAAAAACGTAACTAAATAAACAAGTATAGATCGTATGTCAGTGGCGCAAGTTCGACTTTTGGTTTTCTCAATTATTTAAACAACTGTATTTATATCATTAACGGTATCAATATTACTGTAAAAAAAAACCTTTTAGACAATTGATGACCTTACAATGATGCTTGAGTCCAAAATTAAGATTCGTTAACTGATAAGTTAAGGCAAATTACAAGTTTTATACTGCGACATGTACATGTATGTTAGTTTTGAAGTTTATGATTTCAAGGTAAACCCACATATGTATTAATGAGTTCAAACTGTCATCTTGTACACAAGAAGTTGATCGACTACTACAATCCCGGTGTCTATACTCTTGACAAAAATTACAATTACAAATATGAAATAAACAAAATATTAACATGGAACATTCTTTGTTTTCCAAGTAGCAACACTATTTAATGAACCTTTGCATAGTAAATATGGAATATGTAAATACCCTTTGAGTTCATTCTCGAAATATATTCACAGAAACAGATTAATCCACCGTATTTAGTCTGTGCGTGGACCAAGTACCTATAATTAAGACCAAGTCCTCGATAATTGTTTGGTTCAGTTTAATATCAGTACGATTGCTCGTCAATTTTCTTTTTTTTTTGTTGGTCGACAATTATTCAATATACGAGAGATTAGAATCTTAAGTAATCGGACAACATTCAACCCTTTAATTATGTTTCTTTTCTTAACTTGCATATTTCCCTGAACATAGTTTTATATCAAAGTTTATTTTGTCGTAAACTAGTTTAATGTGATTTAATGTGAAAGTGAAGTTGGAGTTCGACAGCATTCAATCTTTGAGTTCAATTGATACGTTATTCTCGTGAATGTTCACACTATACGGACTTCATATACATGAGTGTGCTCCTAACACAGAAACTGCTTTTGTAGAGAGCTAAACATCGGGTTGTCATGTTGGGTCCATTCAACAAAGTAATTGTAAAAGTTTTTGATAATTCAGGTGTTTTCCTGTCATTTTTTATTGTTTGTTAAAAAAAGATGTATAAACATGGCAAAGGTGCTGAATTCCACGGAAACATATATGTTACTAAGCGGCATTGAAAGGAATAAAACCCTACGTTATGAGATTTTAAATCGGTATTTACATTTAACAATGTTCTTAGATTAAGTTAATTGTGTGTGTCAGATGTTCAGACTCCTTTGTCTTTCTCCCCTACGTTACAGGATGAAATATTTTGCCCCAAATCACCGATTTTTTTAAGATAAAAATCGATAGCTCATAAAAGGTCATTAAATGAGTAGCAATTAAAGAATTTCGCTTAAATATGTACAATTCGTTGATTCAAATTGATGAAATTGTTTTCAAATAACAAATTGAGAATTGCAACGGAAAATTGTTAAAAATACAACAACTTGGATAAAGTGCAAAACACAGTCCAATGAGTCTTCAATGCAGCCCAAAAATCCGAAAACCTAAGGTAGTTTTAGCTGGCCTCTCTACAAAACTGTGTTCTAGTTCAGCAAAAACTAACGTCACACTAAACTCCAAAACATATAAATAAATCAAAATTATTCAATAGACATGATTAACAAAGAGCAGAAAGTCCTGGCACGGGACAGGGGCAAACATGCGATATACATGTTTATTTTGGACGGTAAAAAGTTATTCAACTGTGACCTTAACAATAGTTTGAATGTAACAGTTGCTAGGAAATAGAAGCATGATAGATCGAAACAGTGGTGACCTTGCGTTGTTGTCTGCTCTGTGATTGGGTTGTTGTCTCTTTGAAACATTACCATTTCTATTCTCAATGTTATTATCAAAAGTTAGGTATACTATATTCCTAAACTACCAATATATCTGCTTATCAAAAATCAAAAAGTGTGTCTGCAGAAATAAATCCCACAGTTGGTCAATAATAAACTAAAACATTTTAATATTTATCGAATGATAGGCATAACTTTAAAAAACTATTAGTTTGGTATATAAAATTATTTTAATGCACTGAGACACATTAGTTTTGAGATATACTTCTGTACGTTTTTTTGTTCTTCTAATCTTTCCTTTGTGCAGAGATAATGTTGCTGTTCCGCTGTTGCCTTTTATGAGTATCCTAAAACAAAAGGACACCCGTTGAATGATGTTGCCATTGAACTGTAAGTGTTACACCCAACATATAAAATATTGAAACAAACACATGAAACACTATCCATTGTTTTTTTAATCATTATCAATGTTTGGATGGTAAAATTATTTTAGACAATACCACTATTGTCATCAAACTTGTTCATGTTGTTACTGGTGAACATATTGTTTTCAGTAACCTTACAAACATGTATACAAAACTCCATTGTACATGCAGTATTTCAAAATATAGTGAAAGAATCATATGTTCAATTTCTAGAAACATGTGGTGCAGGATCTGCATACACTTTCCGGAGTACCTGAGATCACCTGCAGATTTTGGTGAGGATCGTGTTGCTTATTGCTTATTCTTTAGTTTTCTTGTATAATATGTTTTGTCTATTAGGTTTTTTTTTTCATTTTTAGTCATGGCGTTGTCAGTTTATTTTCGAGTTATGAGTTTGACTATTCCTCTGGTATTTTTCGCCATCTTTTGTTTGAATAACATTGCAAACATAGAATGCGATATGAGTATTTCTCTCTAAAAAAACTCAACATATAGCGTTGCGAAAAGCTACTTTAACTAATACTTGTCGTTTATGAAGCCAAATCACATATATATATATAACTGCGAAAGCAAATGTACAGATCTAACATTGTTGCGTTGATGTTTAGACGAGTTGTATATACTTAATGTACACAGCCATGTATCACTGCTGGTGATCCGATGGATAAATCTGTTGTAGAGTTGTCACTGGCTCAGACGTACTTTTACATATAACTGTCTGACACTAACATACACATATACTCATAAAGAAATGCTTAATTAAGTATACCAAGATACTGAAGTGTGTGTTTTACAGTCTCTTCTATGCGAAACGATACCAGCAGCACAAATAACAACGTTCGCAAACATATTTTGCCTGTTTCATTACATATGGCTCAGTGTATTTTTCATCATTTAGTATTCTAATTGAACTCTTATGCAAAGATTTATTTCTTGTTTAAAATTCACCAATTTAACGTTGTTGTAAATGACAAGGAAAGCAGGTAAATATAATAATCAGAAAACTATCGTTGTGTTTGCAGTTTATAAATTGTTCAATATATTATAACAACATTCATTTAAGACATCGGTTAATAGGGTTGTTTAATTATTTTTTATTGAAGTGCTTTAAGTCAATCTGTAAGGGTTAGTTCATGTTGTTAGCATTTTCAATTGCATCATAATGTCAAAATTTTCAATACAACTCTGGATGGATGAACTTTAACTAACTGAAAATCGAAAAATAATGCATTTATCTCATTTGTCTTTTGACATATTACTGATTGAATTCTTACAAAATGGGGTTTTCAGTTGCAGTTCAACGAGCCAAATTGTATGCAAAATGAAGCAAAATTTGAAACATAGCCCATTTGCTGTTTCTTGACCATAAATTGTTTTCAATATAACTGAACTATGGTATTCTTGTTATCTTGATATCTGTATAGACAATACTTACATAATTAGAAGTATCGGTAGACATCATACTGTTTGATCGATTGGATTTTCTGCGTCTTTGATAATGATTATAACCCTGCCTGATCTAAGAATAGATAGGCACAATTATTTACTTTAAGGTCTATATATATATGGATATACTTAAGTAAGGTATTTAGATTTATGTCATATATTTGAACTCATTGGTGTTTTCTTACGATACAAGGTACAACACTCATTTTTGTTCATCGTTCATAAAGGGTCATGTATAAAGCAGATTATTGATTGATTTCCTTCGATTTGTGACACATCTGATACCATATCAAATGGTAGGTGCGATTCAGCTTTGAAACGACATTTAAAAAAAATATATCGTAAAGGAGTTCTAACATAACTTTTTTTAATATTTTAAGATTATTTTGTTCCTTAACTATTGCTCTTCCGACAAATAGTATCAAATTAAATTATAGATTGTTTTTAACTTGAACTAAGTATATATAATAAAGTATCCAAGTGAAAAAATAGTTTCTTTCACGGTCCTGGCATACATATCTAGTTTATAGAAGTATATTTGAATAGGCGATTAATATTGTATATTCAAATGTAAAGATACAATGAAACCACATATGTTTAAATGGATATGCAAAAGAAAAATGCTATAATGTTCAAAATTTTGAAGAAAAAAATTAAAAAATTGAACTGATGCTGTCTTATGAACAAATTAAAACGATGTGTTATAGTTGCCTATCAGACAACTATCTAACACTGTCCAAACGTCTTTGATTTAATTACAACAAATCCAGCTTCCTGGTTTAAGATGAACTTATTGTAAAAGGTTTTTAATTTCACACTGTTATTTCCTCTTTGAATATTGCCTTTTTCGGTTTAAATTTTTATTTAGGTTTCTATGAATAAAATCCTAACTAGATATTGTAGTTGTAAATATGTGAACATTTGCAGTCGTAGCACCTGCCGAAAGCTATATTCTCACATTGCACAAAACACATTCTGACTGTTGATACTGTGTTAAAGCAAATAGTGTGTTAAACCAAACTACATTTAGAAGATGAATTTGACAAATTAATACTCATGATCTTTTTATTACTTGTTTAGAGCCGATGCTAGCTTTCATACATTGCGAACACTATGATATTTATTTCGTGTATTTTTGTGTTTTTATTTATTGTTTTGTGATTTTTATAGATCTTATAGGGTAAGTCCTTTTTAACTTGTTTTTAAATGTCGTCTCTTTATGTTGTGCTCTTAAGCTTCTGTATCAAGTTTGGCAAGGGTAAGACACACGCTTACATGCTCATCCACGCCACATCTTTTTACCTCCGCGAAGTGAGTCGCCTGTAATTTAGAGACTGTCGTTTGTTGCTGTATATCAGATTTGTTTATCGTTTTATTGTTTTGTACCTATCCGTTTATTTTCTCGTTTGAATTCTTTAAACATTTGTCATGGTGGTACCGTTTTAATAGCTTTATATCCGACATGGGGTTTTAATGTTACAGGCTGAACAGTGATCTCTAGGGTATAGCGGTTACGTAATTTAGTCTCTGGTGGAGAATTGTTTCATTGGCAATCCTACCAAATCTTGTTTGTTATATATTGTGATAATCAAACTTTACCATACTAAATTTTATAATATTCAAAGTTCACTTTTATGATTAAGTTCACACTGCCTTCAAGTAAAACATGTTAAACTTACCTGTTTGTTAAGAAAACAGTGGAATAAACAAATAAAAAGACCCTGTTGGAAAATAATAATACAAATATTATGATGATTAAAAAATATTGAGGGGTTTTATAGATGGGGATAATGCGAGTGAATGGTCGTATTAATAAGAACTCGCATTGTAATAACTGATACTTATATCTTATTGTAGATGCATTAATCAATGCTATTTCAGTTCATTCCTTAAAAAATGCAGTAATGTAAAATTTTATGAATTTAAATGAAGCGAGTATTTGAATTTTTTAAATTAATAAAATGCTTTTTTTTACTGCTTAGTTTTAAAAGTTATAAAAAATCTGTTTGTTTACCTTATCATGTATATTACAAGATATGCTTGTACCCCTATAAGCTAACTTATATGACGTGTATCTGAATTGAAGTGTCCCTGTTAACTTCACCATGTTTTCAAAGCTATCCAGAACATAACATTTTTGTTAACAAACATTTGCTTTTTATACGTAAATAGAACAAATCTATTACAGAAAATCAAAAGACAAATGGTATGGATATTTAACATCAACAGCGAGGTACTAAAACATATTAACACTTATCTATCTTTGTGTTCTATCATAATTTGTGTTTTTAACTACGTTTAACAATACATAAAACGATGATGTGTAGAATGTATTGTTTCACGTGTGATGCAGGATCGCGATGATTTCCTACACTATTTAGATATCCCTATGGATTAAATGTGTGTGGTGCGTTATCTTTACATGTAGTCTTCCAACTAATTTCTTGTAAACTGATTTGGTTTAGTAGGTTTTTTTTCTCCCGATTGATCATAGGCTATGTCGGTTTTTCTACGACTTTTAAGTATTGGATCTCTTTGGATGTTGATTCTTTTGAGGCTTCAATTGAATTCTTTGAAAAAGTTAAAAGTTTGGTATAATTTATCCTAAATGAGTTTTTTTTTACGTTTTGTATTTTTTTTTTATATATGTAGAACTCTAAAGTGCGATGGGGACGCTACAGTATGACGGTCACGCTAAAGTGCGATGGTCTCCGTTAAACTGCGATGCCTCCATACGCTTAAGTTCAATGGTCCGAGAAAGTATACACGTAAGAAACGCAGTTGGATTATGACGTTTACAAACCAAAAATCTGCATGCTGTTAGATAAATTCTAAGAATATTTGATCATCTTGTAAATCAAATATTTATGACTTAATTATTTTAAACCAAATCGGACTTTGTCTTCTGAAGCAATTATGTTTCTTTTTGGGTCCTGGAAAAAGTACTTGAGCCCTACAGTCGACTATTTTACTATAGATACAAAATATGTATGTATTCTGCTTCTGTATGAAGCGAACGGATACATATGAATCATTATAAATGTTGCAGCTTACTTTGCGGTTCACATTAAAATATTGTCAATTTTATTGAAATGTAACGGCGGTAAAATAAAGGTTCATGTTTTCATGGGTAAATTTTAAATTGTCACCTGAACCTTTATTTGTACATGGAGGAAATATAACAAGTAAGGCCTACTATAACAAGTATTTGTACTCGATACCAAAATGGAGAAAGCTCGGAGACAAGTAAATTTTACGTATGCCGACAATGATCGATTTTGTTTGTATTTGTAATTTGCAATGAAAGCTGGAAGGAGAGGCGTTCACATTAGTTATAGACTGTGTGAACGGCAAGCTACACTAATTATCCAAATATTTTTTACGTCCGAATTGTTAAAAATCATTTACAGGAAATATAGATTTTATTACACTTAACTTAACTTTTTAGTAGAAATAACGTGGTTTGTTTTTAAACTTTGTTGGTTCATCGCACTTAAGCGTAATACAACATGGTACGTAAGCGTAAATCACCATCGTACTTTAGCGAACAAACAACCATCGCACTTTAGCGTGAGACACCATTGTACTTTAGCGTAGACCATCGAACTTTAGCGTGACCATCGCACTTTAGAGTACCTTGAAGTTCGCACTTTAGAATCCTACAGTATATCATTGCTTTTATTATATATATATAGTAATTTCTATCATTATTTGAAAACAAAAATACCTGTAAAGAGTTAAAGATTGCAAATAGGTATTGAAACATCACCAAATCCTCGTTTACAGAAAATGCACCAAGTACCCATGTTACTCCAAATAACGGTAAAATGACACAGATACTTTTTAAACCAATCCTATATTGATACAAATTTAAAAAATCTAAATATGGTTAAAAAGGAAGTTGTTGATACAAACTAACAAGATATGTTGATAAAAAAGGATTAAAAAGTAGCATTTCATTGTATAATCTGTTTTACTAATTTCTCTTGGCTTTGAATGCAAGTTACTGTATACTTCCTCATAGCATTACAACTATTTCTTAATTAGATGATTTTATGAGGAATGCGCAAAACTGTGTATCAAAAATTCTGAAAATCTTATAGAGAATCTCATGCAAATTGATCGTGTTCTGTTCCATGGCTTTTAGTTATTTGAATACATGTTATATCCGGCAAATCTAGTCAATAAAAGATGCTATCATGAGTTTAACAAGATATATATCTGTATATAAAACACCATTTTATAATGATCTAGCAACATGAATAACTTCATGATTTTAAATGTGAATATAGCGATACTAGACCGTTGGTTTTCCCGTTTGGATGGTTTTACACTAGTAAGTTTGGGGCCCTCTATTGCTTGTTGTTCGGTGTGAGCCAAGGCTTCGTGTTGAAGGCCGTACATTGACCTATAATGGTTTCCCTTTTTTAATTGTTATTTGGATGGAAAGTTGTCTCATTGGCACTCAAACAGCATCTTCCGATATCTATATAGAGCTTTAAAACGGAAAACAAATAAAATATTACCTGGATTTCTCCTCTAATGTTTTCTTAGCTAACCCTTTAGTTGTCATCATTTTATATACTGTTATGATAATGATGACAAAATTGATCTGAAATAAACAATAAAAAATTAATTATAATATTCTATAGAGCCCTTGGAACTATTTGCTTGTTTAGTAGTTCTCTTTGGCGTGTTGCTTATTCTTAAGTATAATGGAATGGTCAACATCACACGTACAGTGTATGTTAAACACATAATATTCAGTTAAATGTCGGCTAAAGTTTTGAATTCAACAAACATCTACCATGATAATAGATATTTGACAAAGACCGTATAAACTCATTACGACATTTCCCTTTGTATAAAACCAATACGTACCAAAATTACAATTAATGCTGGTCCGATAAACGCCCATATGAGGTTTGACTCTAAAGTCAACCAACAACTAAAATGATAAAATCATATTCTTAAGGTGGTACCTAACACTACAGGGAGATAACTCTGTAAAATCAGCAGAATGTTTTAATGAAATTGTGTTGTTAAGGGAATATTAAGCTTTTCAATGATCAAAATAAGTGTTTGTCAAACTGATATATAACCAGTGTAATTTTTCTGACAAAAAGGTTGGTTGAAATTTTTGAAATTTTTATATTTTTGTCAAAGGGTCAAAGTAAATACTTTGTCAAAATTTTAAGAAAATTAAAAGAGCCAAATTAATTTTAGTTAAAGTGTTAGGTACCACCTTAAGTTATTAATGCATGAATAACAACAACCGTACCCATTTTACAGTTACAGTACCGAATTTGGATATACACAATTGATGTCTCTGTACTTATGCCATAGGCCAAACTATTTTAAAAATCTACCACCGTGTATAATGAACCAGAATTACATTTTTCTGTAAATTTTTTAATCATGGAAACATACAAAAGCATATGAAATTCAAATAATTAACTCATAAGAAACGTTTGCTTCTTTAATTATATCATGTATGTGGAATGCTATTATTCGGAAAATATTCTAAAAACGGTTACTCGATGTAAAAAGAAAACAGTGTATTCAAGAATGCACACTACTAGAAGCTTTACATTTGTAACCATGAACATGAGTTCTTAAAAGACATTTGCGGAAACTAGTTCTATACTAGGATTACACTTTAGACTAACGATTACAGGTGACAAAAACAAGGGATCATCTCAAAACACAAAAACAAACAACAATACAGATACAAAATAGCAAATGGTACCTTCTTTAAAAAAGATTGTTAGCAACACGTTAAAATGTCATGTGTCCGAAGCGAAACCGAATATTTGAAGACAAGGATTATCAGGACCGAAGTTGTCGATATATGTATGATATATAATATCAGCAGGAGCAATAAACTTTCCCCGCGAAACAAGATACTTTTAATGCAAGGATTTATATACGATAAACCCGCTAAATTATTGTTCAGAGGATACTTATCAAACTGTTTTATTTGAAATAGTAATGTTGGTGTCGTTTTTGTTATGCACGATTACAACTGTGTATCCGCAATTGTTGTCTTGCCGACTTAAATAGATTGCGATTTTTTTAACAATTTCTTCTTGCCTGCTTCACTTTTGCATTTTTTATCCCTAACAATCAATTGAATAGACCTGCGTATCAACTTTGTGTTGAAATGAACAACGTCGCAGTGAGAGATCACCGGCTATTCCGGGGGTTGGAACACCCTCTTTCTTGCCGATCAATGCTTTTGAAAAGTGACACATGGTCGGACTCCTTTTATTGTGGATTGGAATCCCCTTTTGAAAATGGCTGGATCGACCCCTGCAACGTCATTGCACTCAATATTACCATTCCATGAAAATGATACCAGTTATGAACAGGGGTTAAAGCTCATGTTTAGAGCATACCAGTACAACCCATGATCATTGGTGATAACTATCGATACCGCGAAAAAAGTCTTTACTTAATGATTCCCAATACCTCTATTATAATAATTGCATAACATGAAGAAAAACAACCTGAAACTCGATTGTAATTTATTTTTTTGCTGTTGAAAACATATAGATAGCAAAGTTTAAACTATTTGAGTACACCTTTCCTTACATTTCAACTGAGTCTGGTGAACAGTCTAAAATATATTTCCGACATAGAGTATGTTGATTACTGGGCTTTTTTTGGGTTCTTTTTTCGAATAGATTTTTTTCTTTTGAAGAGAGAAGTTCGTTGATTACTGGAGTTTTTTTAAGGTTTTTTTCTGGAATAGTTGTGATTTTTTTCTGTTGAAACCAAAAACTTAGACAAAAGCGTTTGTCCTATTTAGGAATAGAATAATAAAAGATTTCAAAACGATACCGAACGGCAAGTGAAATTTCATGAAGAAACAAAAGCGCAAAAACACCCGTCTGCTGTATTTTTTTTTATTCTCTTTATGTATGTCTTACCATAAAAATGTTAACAAGCTCCATGGTTGATTGCACCTTTCCTTACACAAAGTATTGCTGACTTTTTTTTTCAGCAATTGTTCCAATCTAGTACTGGGACGACAATTGCGATATGTTGTGTGTCTCATGTTAAAATTATTTTTAAAATTATGTTAGTTTATTATATCATACTTCGTACAATTACAACATGTTCAACCTGAATAACACCGTATACATTAATTAATGTTAACACATTGCTGCAAATATATTAGAAAAAAATCGTTGTTCAACTACAGAAAAACATCACTATCGTTACATTGTTCTGGATCGACGGTTTATTTTCACTCTTTGAGAAAGCCCAATATTTAAATGGTACCTGTAAGTGTAATTGTAATCCTAATCGTAGGTGTATGACAGTTTCCGCAAATGTCTAAAAGACACAAGTATAGGACTGTACTATGGTTGTTTTTAGGTCAAAGGTTAAGCTACTTTTAAAATCAGGTTAAATTCACGATTTTCTGATTACGGAAATGGCTTTACGTAGTCAGGAATATGGCAATTGTTTTCCATCCTTTTTATGTGTTTGAACTTTAGATCTTTTGCCATTATTATTTAGATAAGGGACTTCTCGTTTTGAATTTTGTTTAGAAGTTCTAGATCTGTATGATTGATATTTTACTAGATCTGTTATATTAAATAAACTCATCATAGATACCAGGACTAAATTTTGTATATACGTCAGACGTGCGTTTCGTCTACAAAAGACTCATCAGTGACGCTCGAATAAAAAAAAAATAAATAAAGTACGAAGTTGAAGAGCATTGAGTAACATTTAGTACATACAAATTCCTGTTGCCATAACCTGAGAGTTTAGTTAAACCGGCAGAAATTCCGACAATGATACCCGGAACAGCTGAAAATAATGATTAACAGATGAGCAACTGGACATAATTATGGTCATCATTTTCAATTGCATTTGTTGAGCATCCACCACCATTCTCAATGATAAACGTATCAAGAAATAAGTTCATCAAATCTTTGATTAATTGTAAAGCTACACTGTAAATATTCTTTATAACTTTTGAGAAACTATCGACCCTTAGATGTCGTACTTAAAGTTCAGTTGCAATTATAAGTATATAGTTATCAAAGATACCAGGATTATAATTTAATACGCCAGACGTATATAAACGATATCCACATCTTAGTAATATATGTAAGTGTGTGCAAGCTGAACATAGACATACAAGAAGCACTAGACAAGATATTGTGTCATTCCGATCTTTTTATTTTGTATAATCGTTTGTTAAATACCGCTTTTTGTAAAATCTTGAAACTACTGTCTGTCATTGAATACCATTTGAAATATCATTATACTTTGTTTTACAACATAGATGACATAAAATCACCCAAATTGGAGATGGTAATACATTTCTACTATTTCTGAAGTGTTGGCAGCGTCATTGAAATGAAATAAGTGCACATATAATAATGTATACTCACCCCAACATGCAGGCAACAACCAATTAACAATAGATTTTGTTGGAAAAACTATAATAACCATTCTCACTATAAGTATACCCTCTGCTAACATCATAGCAAAGTCTGTTAAGAACATATAATGTAAAGCAACTGCAATCGCTGTGCAGGCATCCTTTAAATAAAACAAATAAAAAACCATTACAAACTACAAAATGTATCTGACTTTGCCGCATGCTTTAAACTGAAATATGTATTTTTATGTAAATGGTTTGTCACATTTCCAAAGTCACCTCTTTTCGCGGAATCAATTAAATGTCCTAAAAGCTGATTACTAAACAATAAACATGATAAAATGTTGAGTTTAGTTGGGTCTTACTGTTTTTTAGCGAATTTTGATATTTTAACATGTTTATTTTGTATTGTTTATCATAAAGTTACATTATCATTATTTACAAACTATTTGATTGTTTATTCATTAGTAAATCATTTTGAATTTCAAACGGTAATTTTGAAAACATAATCTGAAAAGTTTGACCAATCATTCATTTTATCATGTTCAGTCTTTCGGTCAATAGTAAGACATCCACAGCATTAAAAACCGTATTGTTCAAACAATTATCTTGGCGTTTATTCAGCACTGTTTAGTACAATTCAGTACCATTTTGTTGAGTACAGGTACATAACAGTTAACTCAATTGCAGTCTGAATGTAAGTGACTGTAAGCTTATTATTGGAACTGTACTGAATGTTCACCATCTGAAAACTGACTGAAAGACTGAAAATGACTTCATAATTAATTGTTCAGTCTTTTAAGAATTACTCAGAGCAAAATTACATTTTCAAATCAAGATTGATTAACTATTGGTTTAAAATAGTACATGCCAAAAAAGAGACAGCAAAACAGGACGGATGCCACATACGGAGTAGGATTTGCTGATACTTCCAGAGCACCTGATTCACATCTGGACTGATGGTCTTGAATTTATTGTACGATAATTGTAATCAGACTCAGAATGTAACCAATCAAAATGATTGATTTTGTGTTTCGGGCACGAATTTCGTTTTCCGAGTATGAAGTAAAATTTCTTGAATTTAGGCCAAGGTAATCAGCAAGGTTCAAGTTGCTCAGTCTTTAGTTTTGTATGTATCTTTCGCCTTTTTTTTAAAGATTACAAAGTACAAAAACAATTAAAAGTAATGTAAATGCAGATCTAGAAAGAACCATACCTAAAAGATAAAAGATAAAAATACATTGAAGTAAAACTATACAAAATAACAACAAAGACGACATACTACTGATCAACATGAGCCCAAACAAAAACAGGAGCTAAATTAAGTGCACTTGATTATGAGGTATGAGCTGAGCCTAATTTATAATCCACACCATCGAGATGTGTACAACAAACAAAACTCGTTGAGATGTCGTTTTCGATTATCTTAGGTCAAAAATCAAGAAAAAAATAGGACGATATTGTTTACACGGCAATGGTAGCATATCCATTGTGATTTATAACACATATATTTCAGAAAAGGTATTAAATCGCTTCAACCTCCACATAACTTTCTACAGGATATTAGCCAACTTTACTAGTAAGTACCATTCTCATTTAAAAAAACACTTTTAATGCAAATATGATCAGTTGCACTTCATATTTATGACCTGTTGGATTGATGCTACCTAGAACAAAAATTACAATTGGAACGCCTAGTTATATATTATATGGACATCGTAAACTGTTTTTATTCTTACCTTATTCTCTGTACGTGTAATACCAGCTAGGAATATGATATAAGACAGAACTAAAGCTACACATAAGTTCATCAGTGCTTTTGTTCTATCATTTCTGACATACCTTCAAAAATAATTAAGAAACAAAAGAAAATTTATTCATAATATTCGATCCAGCATTGAATTACAGGAAGCATCATTTGTTACAGAGGCTAAGCAGACGTCAATTTTTTCTGTAATATTAAGTGCGTCACAAGACATACCCAACGTAATATACCCTTACTAGGTCACCGATTAAAAAAAACAAATGACTTTGATTGACATTGAGTTTTTGTTAAGAAAAAAAACTGCAAACCAATTATTTTCATGTTTTTAGTCCAGAATAGAGCCGTAACAGATACTCATATACGGCTGAAATTTACAGTAAACTTTGTAACTCTAGTAGAAAAGACACAGATAATATGGATGACACATAATATCTTTATGCGTGAAATTTGTCGTTCAATTAAAATTTAACATCCCTATGTTATTTCGTCACAGTAAATGCCGATGGCACAAGACGTCATTCGCGGTTGAAAACAATAAAAGGGATGATCGTAAACCTTTTATTTCTATGCATATGTAGCAAGCATTCTTGCAATGCCTAAATACGGAGCATATATCTCCTGGTTGACGTGGTTGATATGATATTCCAGGGCTTTTATTTCTTATCATGAATTTCTTGAAAGAGTGATGCTGCTCATAAAGAAGCTTTTGAAACACGGGTTTCAAGTACTGATTTTTTGAAATCATCCCTTCGGACGTTTTACGGACTCCATCACGAATTGGTTAACCGTTATATTTCGATTCAAAATTGATAACGGATATGTTCCTCGTATCCCTTTATTTTGTGAATGTGACCTACCGAATTATAGTGATTATGGAGTGTGTATTACCACGAGTAACACGACGGGTGTCACATGTGGAGCAGGATTTGCTTACCCTTCCGGAGCATATGAGATAATTCCTATTTTTGGTAGGGTTCGTGTTGCTCAGATTTTTTTGTGCTTGTTTTTATGTACTATTGTTGGTTTCTCTCTTTTTTTGTATCCATGGTGTTTTCTATTTATTTTTTATAAATGCGTTTGAATGTCCCTCTGGTATAATTCGCCTCTCTTTTTCACTCTGAATATTTCATAGATCTAACTGGTGTAACTCAATGATAAAATAAACGTGAATTTGTTCTCTACAGCTTACCTCCAAAGAACTGTATGAATGACAATTGTCACGACTAGAAACAGAATAGATACTCCACATCCTATGGCTGAAATCATGCTCAGTGGAAGGTTGTGAGGCGATGGCTTAAACAAATGGAAGTACAAATTATATATGAGTCTTTGTATAATTTTAAATAAAAAACAATGTATAAATGTTTGTCAATGTTTGTACTATTTAAAAAAAAACCAACGAAAAGTACTTCGAATTTCATAGGGAATGCCAGACTGTCATGTTTTTATTGCTATCTTTTTTTTAACAATTTAACGACCTTGTAATGGTTTGGAAGATGAACATTCGTTTAATTGTGTAATGACCGGTTTAAATTTCGCATGTGTATATATAAATCCGGATCACATTTTTCTTTTTATTATTGGGGTTTGATGTCGACAACAAAAAATATAAGTTACGTTTACAGTATCGACCAATTATTTTTTAATACGAGATACATATTTTCTGTACTGATTGTAATATCTAATTTCGGGATATTATGTGAATACTAATTGGACTTTTATAAAATCTAATTCATTCTTGGCCATTTTTTGTAGACTGAATCAGATCAGGCATGCAGTTATCTTTTTTTCTGGACAGAAAGTGATATCGAATATAGTTTGGTTTGATTAGAAGGTTTTAGAAAATTAGAAGCATTTTAAATCAAAGTTATTGTGAAACTGCCTATTCTAGAGGGGGCGTGAATCAGATGTGAATACTTAAAAATTCAAAAGATCTTTTAGAGTACATACAATCTAACTCTCTTTCATCTTGTAACAGTATTAAAACATTTGACTTTTCTACTCTGTACACTAGTATTCCACATTCCAAACTAAAAGACAAATTGAAAGAGTTGGTATTGCTTTGCTTCGTAAAAAAAGAATGGCCAACGTAAATACAAGTATCTTGTCTTAGGGAGGGATAAATCCTACTTTGTAAAGGATCACTCTGATTCGAACAAAAAATTATCTGAAACTGATATTATCAAGATGCTTGATTTCTTGATTGACAACATATTTGTTACGTTCGGCGGACGTGTTTTTTAACAGACTGTCGGCATTCCAATGGAAACAAAATGTGCCCCTCTACTTGCCGACTTGTTTCTTTATTATTATGAGGCTGACTTCATGCAGGAACTTCTTAGGAAGAAAGATAAGAAGTTAGCACTATCCTTTAACTCTACTTTTCGCTATATAGATGATGTTCTTTCAGTAAATAATTCAAAATTTGGTGACTATGTGGAACGCATCTATCCAATCGAGCTAGAGATAAAGGATCCTACAGATACAGTTAAGTCGGCCTCATATCTTGACTTACATCTAGAAATTGACAATTAGGGTCGGTTGAAAACAAAACTTTACGACAACAGAGATGATTTCAGCTTTCCAATTGTGAACTTTCCATTTCTAAGTAGCAACATTCCAGCAGCACCTGCATACGGGGTATATATCTCCCAATTGATACGATATTCCCGTGCTTGCATTTCCTATCATGATTTTCTTGATAGAGGGTTGCTGCTCACAAGGAAGCTATTAAACCAAGAGTTCCAAATGGTGAAGTTGAAATCATCCCTTCGTAAATTTTACGGACGCCATCACGAGTTGGTTGACCGTTATGGAATAACCGTATCACAAAGGATATCGGATATGTTCCTTACGTCGTAACTACAATCCCCTTCCCTTTCCTGAATGTGACCTACCGAATTAGACTATTTACCGGATTTGTTATCACATAAGCAACACGACGGGCGCCGCATGTGGAGCAGAATCTGTTAACCCTTCCGGAGCACCTGAGATCACCCCTAGTTTTTTGGTTGGGTTCGTGTTGTATATTCTTTAGTTTTCTATGTTGTGTCGTGTGTGCTGTTGTTTGTTTGTCTTTTTCATTTTTAGCCATGGCGTTGTCAGTTTGTTTTAGATTTATGAGTTTGACTGTCCCTTTGGTATCTTTCGTCCCTCTTTTACGAATACATATGTAATGTTCGGTTGATCAAGTGAAATAAAAACTTATGCTTCCCAACTACATTATTATATCGTTTATGTTTTCATTGACAATTAAAGATGTGCAAATAAATACGGTTTACATTTAACATGTTAACGTTAAAGGGGCACTAGCTACGAGATATATAGAAAATATAATATTAATTGTTTTTGTTCAATCATTAATGAAATGAAAATTTCGAAATAATAATTCGCTTTTAGCATCCAGTATGGTTCCATTTTGACAAAATAAGCTATTTAAAAAAAGCATTGATTTTGTATTATTCACAAGTGGATAATTCGATCTCATTGAATCTATATTTATGTGAACTTTAATTTAACCCCTAAATTTGAGATGGATAACACATGGATGGTATGTGTATGGTTATTTAGAAAAAAAAGAATGTCAACACTGAAAGTGAAACAAAGGTACATCATTTGATTGACTAATTCGATCCACAGAAAATCATTCTTATAAAAGTAAAAACGATGATAAACATTTATTTATTTAATTCTACAATATGAAATTAAATAGACCTAGAATAATCAAAGAGCACAAAATTGCTTAATCTATTTATATATATAGTTATGTTAACATCGCTTATATGGTCATCGGTTGACTTTAGAGGTCAACTCGATAATTAATTAGATAGCGGTCTAGAATAAAAACACACGAAACGAAGCTATATATTTTCATACCCGTGCCATGTTAATCGTTTATTTTAGACTTTAATAGTTTGAATAAACGTTATAAATCAAACATTAGAATTTGATTAAAATCGGTGAACATGAATTTGACAGCTAGTGCCCCTTCAAAGTAATACTTAGATGTGATATATATAGCATAAATAAATTAACATACTGTTCTTCCTGGGCTCATCAGTATGGCAAAATTCGTGGTGTGATTATATTTACATAATGTGTAAGAATCTCCGGACTCAGCTACTAGTGATCCAAAAGATGACCACGCTCCATTTACGGTATTCCTTTAATACAATTGCTTTTATCGGAAAAGTAGTATTTTTGTAATGCAAACTATATAATTGTTACAAAATTCATTAAAATAGATTTCTTTATATATAAATTGTATTTCAAAACATTACAAAAATGTGAATGTTTATTATGTGTTGTGTAAACTATTTGGATTAGAAATTCTGAGGGATATTTGATTTTAAAGCGGCTATGATTTATATTTTATTGAGATAAGAGTTCCACAATGTGTTTTATACAAAGCTTTTAAAACGACGAGTATAAGCATACAGATGTTTGAGACAACAATCTAAGAATGCAAATTTAAAACAAATCAATATCTATGTAGATAAGCTTAAAAGAGTATACATATAAAAGTATAGTTTACATCAAAACTTAAATCGCTATGTGAAATGTTTCACATATATGTTCACACATATGTTTATTGATACTATATGTGCACATTGAGAATGTAGAGTAAGGGTTTTAAAGTAATGAAATATAGCGGCATTGTGTGTAAATTTTGTGGCTGTTTGAATTGAAATATACTTACGAAGCATTGAAATCCCAAAATCCACAAACAGGTCTGGAGTGGTTTCCCTTGAAAAAATATTTAAACTAAACATAATCCTAGACTTAACATTAGATGACTGTTCTAGTCGAATGATTCTTCATGTTAGCCATTTGTTAATCTATCTAAAGTTTCAACACATTATAGCTTTCATTTCATTTCATATTTGGAAGGACTTTTTTGAATTTTTGATGCTCGGTGCTCTCCAATTTTTTACTCTATTTGACCTTTTAAACATTTGTTTTTCAAGCGTCACTGATGAGACATTTGTGGACAAAACGCGCGTCTGGCATAAAAATCAAATTTTAATCCTGGTATCTATGATGAGTATATTCATAAAGGTTAGTGATAACTTGTATTATTATATCGTCTGCAATAAGTACACCTTGCTGGTCTTATAAAGATAAGAAATTTTTCAACAACAACAAAAAAGGTAAATAAATAACAACACAAGATAAAATATAAACATTATGTCATAATCTATAAATTAAAAAAACTCCAAAAATATGAATGTCTTTTAAATGGTTTTATGAATCCCAATACTTGTTTAACAGTATCATGAGTATAGACATGTGATACACGCTTACAAATTAAAACTAAAAAATAATTCTTTTATTGTTATCCATACGATTTTACAACTTACTAATAAATGACCAAATCGTAATTCTAATGAATAATCCGAACACGATCCTGACTCAATCGAAACATCAGCTATGATCGAATTAACGTCATAAATTCCCTCAAACGACAGCACTTTCCTGAAGAAAACATAAACATGATAAACATAAGTATTCAGTGTTTGCATACTGCATTGTATTGTTAAAGAGCAAGATTTTTTTCGAAATACGACTATGAAATATCAATACAATTGAAGAATTCACAGACAATAATGCTTAATAATATCAATTACACAATGGGATATATTTCTTTCAAAACATCATTTGTCGCTCACAGTTGTATACTACGAAATCTTTGACAATGAGTATGTTTCTCAACGGTATGGCATAAGTAGAAGCATGTAGTGAACGGTTCTAGTTTGATGGTTTACATATTTGTTAAATAAAAAAAAAGAATCTGATCTTGCATGTGGACCAGATTAAGTATATTATCCATTGAACAAAAATAATATAGTTACGGCAAATCTATGAACATTCAACATTACTTACCGATTTAAAAGCAAATATTTCGGAAATAAGCCTGATATATTTCGAAAGAATGTGCAACTATATCCAGTCAAATCTAAAAACAGAATCAAATATCAAAACTATTAATACAATGAAATATTTAAAATTTACGTTCAAATTTTGTCATATAATTTTAAATTGATTATTAATATAGTTTTATGATGTTAACACAAGAAAACCCCGATTAAATGAAGTTAAAACAAATTTCAGGAACACAGAAAAATGCAGAAGATACAAAAAGCATAAATCGAGGAAAACCAACCAATATCATGGCAAACAAACAATTGAAAGACGAAACAAAAAAAACTTGCCTTAATATTAGGCTTTAAATAGCCCAAATATGAACCCTACAAGTTAGGAAATTTTTATCTGCTTTTTCTCTTTAAATACACTTAATAGTCATATCCGATAGCACATTTATTTATTTGCTTCATTGTTTTATGTCCCAAAACTTCATGAATAGGAACGCGAATATCATGTCAAACATAATTGATAACAGCTATGTAGATATCCTTTTACTTCGTAAACGGTTTACTTTAATGATACTGTTTTACTATAAGTACAGTATCTATCAAATATTTACTTACCGCTGCACATGCTCTGTTTTAGTTTCATTTCTGTTCCTGAATCTGTTATCCATGAGTCGTTTGTTTGTCGATCAGGAACAGTGATTTCGGGAGAGCTACTCTTTCCTACTGTTATCACTTTTAATAAACAATTAACCGAACCATTAGGTATTCAGTACAAACAGTGTTGAGAAATTATTAGTAATTTCTTTATTTAAGTCAAAATGTTTATACAGTCACGTCAGTTTACTTTCTAGGAAGAAAAATCTACTTAATAATACTTCTGGTGAATTCTTCATTAATAAGTTCTACTCTTTAAATCTCGATTTCGCTGGACATTATTCTAATACAATCTCTCCGCGTACGTTATATCATGCTCGCAGACTGCATTTTTTTAATAGATGCAAATGTTCAACTGCTCCAATTGGCCAGAGTGAGTTTCCGTTCTACTATTGAGCAGTCCTCACGGTTTTTCTACTTAGATATGTTTTTGTTGATTTTTGTAGATCCATGCTGTAGCCATGTGATATGTGGGTATTGACACAGTTTGCGGACCGTGTAGAACAATACGCAAATCTTTAAATTCAAACATTATACACAATGTTACAGAAATAGATAAAGGGCCCCATGAGGACAACGTGTTAATTAGTTATTAGATATTGGGAACCAACCAACCAAATTATGCGATAAAATAACCATCTGTTAAGATTAACGAGACAGAACAAAACCCTGAATCACAGGCTACTGGCTTTCTGCAAACACATAAAACATGTAGTGGCCCTTTACATGTGTTAGTGCCTTCAAATAATTCAATTGGAGCGGTGTGTAGGGTATATATGAATAAATGATATTAGTTTTTGTTTCACCTACAGTGTACCTTAATATGAAGTGCATACACAAAATACATTATTAAAAGGAAAGATGGTAACGTTAACATTTAAATCAAGCTTAAAAAATCATACCAATATTTTCCTTTATAACAGTGATAGAGGATATCCCATCCAACACATTATGAAAAGCACCGGTGTACTCCGTTACTGCTTTGACTAATGCGGAAACACCACTTGTTCCCTGAACGATAATAATGTAATGTTTTTAATTATAACGTAGCAACTGGTTATTGCTGTGTCTATCCAATGTTCAATTTTCATATACAAAAACATATTTACAAAATCCTTTGTTTAAAAAACAATTTCAACAAGATCTGTTATATCTTCCTCATTAAAGCCCCTCTCCTCGTGCAATAGTATAACACCAGTTATCTTCTCTTTCCACTGGTATTTATAATTTCTTAAACTATAGATATATTGAGAGAATGTGCTTTTTTTATCAATGTTATAGAATGTAAAATACTCTATATCATTTCCGGAAAGCTTTATACTAAAATTTATGATAAAAGAGATGATCTTTTCATTTCCTATCGTTAATTATCAATTTTTAGATGGTGACATTCACCAGTCACCATCTTACGGTGTTTATATATCTCAACTTGTACGATTTACTCGTGTATGTTACAATGTTTCAGATTTAAACGAGAGAAATTTATGTTTAACTGAAAAATTATTACACCAGGGGTTTCGATATCACAAACTATCACAAACAAAACATTTACTAAATTTTATCATCGGTATACAATGGTATAAGGACATCATTCGTAAATATAGCTCAACATGCAGACTTCTTATACATTCAGATATTTCACAACCATTTTTTTATGGAAATATTCTTTACAAAGCACAAAAATGTCAGTATTCATCTCAGATGCTAACAAAACCTTTAAATAGACTTATTAAGCAGGGATGTAGTTACAAAACTGTTGTCAGGTCATTGCAGATTGCATATTTTGGCTTTAATATTGATTCACGTATAGGTAAACCGTTGTTTGCATGACTCGGGTTATGTTCTTCTCATATATGGTATGATTGTATGATAACTATGTTATTTAGTTAATGAGAATAAAGATCTATCTATCTATAATAAACCCCTAACGGGAAGGATTGTGCCTAATATTTATATGATGAAGACATAATCTTTCAATCAGCTTAATTGTAGTATGGAGCTGGCAGGTCAGTTAACTGCTAGTAGTCTGTTGTTATTTATGTATTATTGTCATTTTGTTTATTTTCTTTGATTACATCTTCTGACATCAAACTCGGACTTCTCTTGAACTGAATTTTAATGTGTGTATTGTTATGCGTTTACTTTTCTACATTAGCTAGAGGTATAAGGGGAGGGTTTAGATTTCATAAACATGTTTAACCCCGCCGCATTTTTGCGCCTCTCCCAAGTCAGGAGCCTCTGGCCTTTGTTAGTCTTGTATATTTATTTAAATTTTAGTTTCTTGTGTACAATTTGAAGTTTAGTATGGCGTTTCACTGAACTAGTATATATATTTGTTTAGGGGCCAGCTGAAGAACGCCTCCGGGAATTTCTCGCTGCATTGAAAACCAGTTGGTGACCTTCTGCTGTTGTCTGTCCTATGGTCGGGTTGTTGTCTCTTTGATATTTCCATTCTAAATTTTATACAACATAGAAAATCTGTCTCACATTTTGACGTTTAAAAAGAAACTGACAGCATGATAGAGTATTAACATATATAACAAAAAAAAAAGATTATTTCAGTGTTCTGGTTGCGAATATCGATTTCTGGGAAATACAAATTCAAGCGCCGGCCTATACTTATATCTCCAAGTTGAAACGATATTTCTAGGAATGATTTTTCTACCATAATAAACTTGATAGAGGGTCTTCTTAGCATACAAGCTAATAAATGAAAGGTCATACATTGTAGAATTTAAATAATCCTTTTAGAATTATCTTTCGTCGTCGTAAATTTGCTGACAATTATGGAATATCAGTGTCATAGATGACACAGGTGAGTACCGATTATCACATTATCAGGTTGTCTGAATATTGATTTTGTGAAATATCAGCGAGAAACAATATATGATCTTTTGTCGAGTGAAGGCAGCGAACGAGCTCAAAAAGGCTCTATAGTGTGTCGAGCAGCTAATATGTTACAATATAAATATGCAGACAACCAGATAAGCGATTTATCGGGTTGTATTTTGCGTATTTTGCACGATATAAACACGTGTTTTCTTTGTTTTACTAGCAACTCAGAAGATAACGATAAGTTCGTGTCAAACTTATCAACATATACACATAATGACCTCGTTGATATGTCCGAGTTAAAAGTTATTGAGGCAGGCTCAACGTATTTGACGTCATTTTTTTAAGAGCTGGACAGACAGTGGGATGAACGAAAGGTCCTACTTATCGGATAACATATCTTCTCGGCTATTTCTTGGTTGTTGTATTATCAAACTAAAACGGATTTTCTTACCCTTACAAAGCACCTGCGTTCTTTCAGGTTTTTGTTCTGCATTGATTTGTGTCGCTTCGTGTTCAGTTGTTAATTGTCTGTTGTTATTGTGTCACCACTTTTCTAATTTATTTTGGCTATGTGTTATGTGTTTGTTTTAAAATTCATAATGGAAATAGGGAATATGTCAAAGAAACAACAACCCGACCAAAAGCAGAAACAGACGAAGCCCACCAATGGGTCTTGTACCAGTTCAATGTAAATGGAAGTCAGACTAAACTTCAAAACAGATAAATGAACAACAATTAAAATAGCATACAAGACTAACATAGGCTAGAAGCTCCTCACATTGGACAAGCGCACAATGCGGCGGGATTCAGCATGGTTTTTTTTTATATCTGAACCCTCCACTATACCTCTAGCTAATGTATAATAAAAAAAACACACAACAATACGCACAGTAAAACTCAGGTTAAAAGAAGTCTTATGTCAGAAAAGATAACAAAAGAAACGAAGCAAAATGAAAATAATACATACATTAAAAAGGACTACTATCAGTTACTGACATACCAGCTCAAGACTTCAATTTAACTGATTGAAAGATTATGGCTTTGTCATATGAAAATCAAGCCCAATCCCTTCCGTTAGGAGTTAGTATCATACCATTATAACATCATAACATATATGAGAAGAAAATAACTCGTTTTAAGCGAACAACTGGTTTTAGAACAAATGTGTTTATTACATTGGTTGCAATGAATTACATTGATTTCCCAGTTAGATAAAAACCGATAATTTCACATGTGAAATAAACGTGGTTATTTCACTCTCTGACGTCATACAACAATAGGCGTTGTCAAGACGTTGATAACGTCGGATCAAAACAAATTGTCAATGCGTAGGAAAAAGATATAGTTCCTTACATTTTCTACATTAATTTCATAAAAAAAAGCCATTTGCCAATGTAATAAAAAGAATAACTAATCGCCGTATTTGAATATCAAAAATAAAACAACTTGTGACCGAACGCCGCTATGGATTAAACTCGTGCTGCGCACTCGTTTAATCCATGCGTCGTTCGGTCACGCGTTGTCTTATTTTTTATATTCAAATACGGCGATTAGTTATACTATAATTATTTCCGATACAAAGACCCTATGAGTAAATCAATATTAATACCAAAATATGTCATCCTCAATGACATGACAGCAGTATCGTAACTATATCCCCTCTAAATAAGTATGTGTCAATGTTTGGTTAGATTAAAGGCTCACATTTGTGTGCTTTGTAAAGAATGCTCCTTTTTTTGTTCTATGAAAACCTAACCACTGAACAATGAACCATGATCATTATCCTTATGTTGAGATTTCTGCGATAGAAGTCGCAGGCTCGATATAAAATTAGTGTCTATTGGTGATCTATATTGGACTATTGTTTTCAGAAATTAGGATATTTTAAAAATATTTACATAGACGGACGGATAATAAACGCCATTGAGGAAAGTCAAGTGATGGCAATAGATCATTATTCAATATAAGATATTCCTTACGTTTTCAGTAATTCTTAAAAAAAAATCAGAATTTTTGGATTGATAAGCAGTCAAGATATACTGTGCAGTGTGTTAAGAATAATACGACATACATACTATATATAAATAAAATAATGTAATCATATTTTTTTAGAATGTTAAAATGTTACATTTCAAAGAAGGTTTTTACCTTATCTTTTAGTTCTTTCCATGCCTGATGGTATTTTTCATCTAATAATTCATTGCAGATCGAACCAAAATTCTAAAAAATAATAAGATAAACATGGTTAAAAAAGAAAAAAGATAAAGAGAACAATAGTACACAAAGCACAACATAGAAAACACAAAACTAAGCAACACGAACCCCACTAAAACTGGTGGTGATACCAGATGGTTTAGTCGGGTAAGCAGATCCTGCTCCACATGTGGCACCCATCGTGTTGCTCATGTTAGTACAAACTCGATAAAAAGTCTAATTAGGTGAAATAATCGTGAAACGGGGCGGTGATTGTAGTAACGACATGTGGAAGATATTCTCTTTAATCTGTTTAAGGGATATTCCATAACTGTCAACCAACTCGTGATGGAGCCCGTAAAATTTACAATTGGATGATTTTAACTTCACCATTGAGAACTATTGGTTTTATATTTTCCTTGTGAGCAGCAAAAGTCTGTCAAAGAAATTATGATAGGAAATATAAGACCGAGAATACCTTATTAATTGGGAGATATATACTCTGTATGAATGTTCTACATAGAATAGGAAAGTTCACAATTGGGATGCTGAAACCA
This sequence comes from Mytilus edulis, assembly GCF_963676685.1. NCBI lineage: Eukaryota > Metazoa > Mollusca > Bivalvia > Mytilida > Mytilidae > Mytilus > Mytilus edulis. The sequence goes on along the minus strand of NC_092351.1, from coordinate 55,242,830 downwards.
CTTCATTGTCGTAATTTTTTTGTTTTCAACTGACCGTCATTGTCCATTTCTAGATTTAAATCAAGATATGAGGCAAACTTAACTGCATATGTTGTATGTTGTATCTCATGTTTGATGGAATAGATGCGTTCAACATAGTCACTTAATTTTGAATTATTGAGTGTGAGAAAATAACATCTATAAAGCGGAAAGAGAAGTTAAAGGTTGCATTTTGTAAATACAGCTGTTTCTCAAAACACGCCTCTTTTTGGGAGATCTTGAATATTTATAGAAAATTAATTTTGTTTACATACTGGTTCCCAGTTATGCTCTCTGTGTTCCATCTCACAGAGACATAACTTGGGAATGTTACCAGTAAATAAACATGTGCATATTGTTTACATTGAAATCTGTGGTAACCTTTCATTCGAGGTAGGGGTAGTTAAGAAAATTAGTGTTAGTTTAAACTCTGTGAAGTTCAGGGCATACAAACGTTGAAAGTATGCCGCACAGCCCCATATTTTGACCTTTGAAAAACATTGTGGTGCATATGAACTTTCAATTCTAGGATAAGATTTTTTTCAAAACTTCATAGTAAAAGTGGTACAGTTTTAGCCGTAGAAGGAGTTCCTATGGAAAATTGCATTGTCAATATTTACAGAAATGCAACCTATAGGAAACTGAAAACTTCTTTTTTAGAAGTTCATGTATGAAATTAATCTCATAAGAATAAACGAACAAGTCGGCAAGAAGAGGGGTATAGTTGGTTACCATGGAAATTGAGATTGTTTTTTTGAAAAAAAACACGTCCGTCCAACGGTAAAAAATCAAGCATGTTGATAATGTCAGATTCAGAGAATTATTTGTTTGAATCAGAATGATTTTTTTTCATCTTTGGTTATAATTGCAAAAGAAAATAGAACAGACCTATGATTATCCTGGATTTTCTCTTTACTAAGTGTTTTGGGGGTAATTGTAGAGTTTCCAAGTGAATTGTCAATACCTAATTCATTTATCAAGCATTTTATGTACTGTAATGTACACACATAAAAGATGTTGTTTGGGGCTTTATATGTGGAGACATCATCTTATTTGCAATGAAGGTAGGACAAGTGTTACAATATTTGGGTCTTAAAACATTGTACAAGATTGTGTGACATGGGTATTTATAGACTCATTCAGTTTCTTAAATATTATTAAACAACCACTGTACAGCCCTAATCCATTCGGAAAAGTGCCTATGTCTTCTTTCTTGCGTTTAACCAATTGTCTGGCATAATACTCAATTACGTTTTTGTGTAAAGGCTAAAATACTCTAGAATGATGTGACATACTGAAAATGCATTTTGTCTCCTCGATATCCCTCTGTTTATTTTGGAAACGTCTATATGGAGTACATAATAAGGGTTATTTATATAGGATGTATTGCAAGTTGCATAATATCAAAACCTTCTTAGAACAAGTATCTTAGTAAGTCATAGTAAATATTAATACAAACATAAAATGACTCAATAATAGTCAACAATACATCTTACGGGAAGTTGGATCATATAATTATGATACAGTACACTACACAATATTATATATAATGTAACGAAATGGGGGTCCCTTGAAATGGAATTTTTTTTACTAAAATTGTGTGATGATGTTGTTTTAAACCTTATAGTCCGGCGGCTTCAAGCATATTTCAGACAAATTGTGCACATTCTGCAACCAGCATGAAATTTGGCATAGACCTTCTGCAACTATTACTCTTTTATTTCAGATAGGGAGGTATTTGAAAAAAATGTCTCACTTCAAGGTAAAATCCAAAATGGCGGACTTCATACTTAAATCAGCCCAATATCAAAGGCTAATATTTGAAAAGGTGTTTTTATCATGCTACAACCATAATTTTTGGTACAAACCTTTGTTTTGTACTACTTTTGGATATAATATATTGTTTAGATGTCTGCAAAAATCCTACTTCCGGTAAATTCCAACATGGCGGACATTGTATTAAAATAAGCTTATTTTTTAGGGAGGGTAATTGAAATGTGTTTAAACGTATTGCTACTATCATTACATTAGGCAGGAACCTTTCTTTGGTGCTTCTTATGGATACAATGTATAAAAAATCTGTCTTTAAAACCCCTACTTCCGGTTATATTCAAAATGGCGGACATAGAAATATCAATTCATTATTTAAATATTCAACTTTTTTCAAAATGTAAAGAAAATGTTATTTTTTGTGCTGGTCATTAATATTTTGGCTTTAAGTTATCCTCAAACCCCCAATTCTATTAAGTTGTAAATGTTTAAATACAAAGTTGACACTTCCGGTAAAAAATATGGCGTAAATTGCAAAGATGAGTACTCAATCCATTTCTTCGATGGAGAGTTTTGGATAGATTGATTAAAAGAAATCAGTATAATACTACAACATTTTTAAAATTAATACTATTTGGCCAACAATACATGTTTATTCACAGTTCCTACCACATGCACACATAACAGTGCACTGGAGACCCGATTTTCCACATTAACAACGACCGAGACACCATTTCTTACATCCACAATGTACAAGCTTCTGACAAAATGATGAGGCCTCAGAAAGAGTTTTTTAAAAGGAATCCTCTTTCTCCCTTCGCCATCCATTAGCGCCTGGACTGGGTAGCATAAGAGCCAATCCAATGCTCGTCCCCCTAAACACCTTCTCTAGTATATTGCACGTTTTACATGCTGGAAAAGAATAGACCAAGTTGAGGAAATAACCTCAATTAGCCTTCCCGTTTGTGCAAATAGTTATTTTCTTGCTTCGTTAACCATATTAGCCCCATCTGATAAGTTTGTGCGATCTTACAGTAAAACAACGGTAATTTCGGTTGATCAATCATTCTTTATGTTGAAGTCACATCTTCAAATGCAATCAATGACTCCCACGCAGTCTTTTTTCTTTCCAAGCGAAGAGAGAACCGTATCACAACCGGTAAAGGCATTGATCACAATGAGTGTGTGTGATCACTTATTGCCTAGTACATTTGAAAGACCATTGATAGATAGTAATCCAAAGTGTTTTGCCCTCCCAAACACAATCCATAGTTCGTCTACCCCTATGTCACGGAATAGCGAAACAGTAATGACTGCATCATCAGTAACGACTGTTCGAATCCTGACTCGTTTAAGTTCGTGTTTCACTGCATCAGACACATGCACCATGATTCTAGTGTCAGTCTCTTAATGTGAACATGGTGCTGAATTTGAAATACATCATGTGGTGGATAACACTGAAAATCCTGAGCATTTGTTGCTACAACTACTATACTCATCAAAAATTGCATCCACTCTTGTTACAGTTTCAAGGTATTTTATTAAGGTAAGGACTTAATAATCAGCATACTCATTAGGAAACACCTTGACACTGTAACAATAGTGGATGTGGTCTCGGATGCGTACATAGACAATACTGGTAGTTTGAAGGCTGCTACAAGAAGCAAGAGCTACATTTTGGGGAAAGAGAATACACAGACGAATCCAGGGTCAAAACAAATTCCTCAAAATTGGCAAAAATGTTCGGAGAGATGACGACAATAAGAAGGACATTTTTAGTTATCATTCACAGCAGCTTGCTCAATAAAATTTTGAGGAAAATTACGGTAGTTGTAGCAACAAATGCTCAGGATGTTCAGTGTTATCCACCACTTGATGTAGTTTCAAGTTTAGCACCATCGAACAGTCGATACTGATGTCATTGCTGTGTGGCTATTCCGTGACAAAGGGGCAGACGAACTTTGGTTTGCATTTGGAAGTGGGAGATATATATCTATACATGACCTTTCAAATGCACTAAGCATTGAGAGATTACACGTTTGCTGGAATAGGAACTGCGCTAGTGACATGGATGGCGTTTGAAGATGTGACTTAAGCATTTAGAATGAGTACAAAGCAAGAAAACATGCGTTTTTGGGAGAGGAAAGACTTATTGAGGCTCTTCCCACGACTTGGTCTAGTCTTTTTCAGCATGTAAAGCGTGCAATATACCATGGCGGCTATGAATGAGTAACAAGCTTGGAATTGGTTCCTATGCTAACAAGTCCAGACGCTTATGAATGGCGAAGGAACAAATATGATCCATAGGAACCCTTTTGAACTCTTAGTGAGGCCTCTTCATCTTATCAGGAGCTTGTACATTATGGATGTAAGAAACAATACCAGTCCTTGTAAATGTAGAAAATCAGCTCTCCGATTGTGCAAAAAACATGTATTTGTGGGCTAACGAGTATGCTGATTGGGTATCATGTCCTTACCTCAATAAAATACCTTGAAACTGGAACAAGAGTGGATGAGTTCTCGGATGCGTATAGTAGTTGTAGCAACAAATGTTCAGGATATTCTATCTTATCCACCACTTTATGTATTTCAAGTTTAGTACTATGTTCACATTAAAAGGCAGACACTAGAATCATGGTGCATGTATCTGATGCAGTGAAACACGAACTTAAACTAGTCATGGTTTGAACAGTCGTTACTGATGATGCTGTCATTACTATTTCGCTATTCCGTGACATAGGGGTAGACTAAGTTATGGATTGTGTTTGGGAGGGCAAAGAACTTTGAATTAATATCTATCAACTTATTGTGATCCATGCCTTAACCAGTTGTGATACAGTTCTATCTTTGCATGAAAAGAAAAACAGACTGCGGGTGAGACATTCATGGCATTTGAAGATGTGACTTTAACATAAAGAATGATGATTGATCAACCTTAATCTCCGGAGTTTTACTGTAAGATCGCACCACAAATTTAACAGATTGGGTTAACATGGTTAACGAAGCAAGAAAATAACTATTTGCACAAAAGGGAAGACTAATTGAGGCTATTTGCTCAACTTGGTTTAGTCTTTTCCAGCATGTAAAACTTGCAATATACTAAGGCAGGTATTTAGGGGGACGAGTTTGGAATTGGCTATTATGCTACCTAGTCCAGGCGCTAATGGATGGCGAAGGGACAAAGAGGATCCCTTTTAAAAAAAAACTCTTTCTGAGGCCTCATCACTTTGTCAGAAGCTTGCACATGTGGATGTAAGAAAGGATGATGTGAAAAATCTTGTCTCCCGTAGACTGCATTGTGTGCATGAGGTAGTGATCGTGAATGAACATGTCTTTATGGCCGAATTGAAGTAGCAGTTTTAAAAAATGTTTTAGTACTTAAGTAATTTTATTTTGTTTTAATCAATCTATCCAAAACTCTACACCGAAGACTCATCTTTGAAATTTACGCCAGATTTTTTTTTACCGGAAGTGATTACTTTGTATTTAAACATTTACAGCAGAATAGAATAAGTGGTTTTGAGGATAACTTAAAGCCAGCACAATAAATAACATTTTCTTTACATTTTGAAAAAAGTTGAATATGTAAAAAAAGAAATTGATATTTCTATGTCCGCCATTTTGGATATTACCGGAAGTAAGGGTTTTAAAGAAATATGTCTTATACATTGTAACCATGAGAAGCATCAAAGAAATGATTCCTGCACAATGTAATGATAGTAGCAATATGTTTAAACATATTTCAATTACCCTCCCTAAAAAATAAGCTTATTTTAGTACAATGTCCGCCATATTAGATTTTACCGGGAGTAGGGGTTTTCAAGACATCTAATCTATATGATATATCCAAAAGTTGTAAACAAAACAAAGGTTTGTACCAAATGTTATGATAGTAGCATGATTTTAACACCTTTTCACATACTAGCCTTAAATATTCGGCTGATTTAAGTAAGAAGTCCATTTTGGATTTTACCGGAAGTGCGACATTTTTTTCAAATGCCTCCCTATCTGAAATAAAAGAGTAATAGATGAGGAAGGTCTATGTCAAATTTCATGCTTGTTACAGGATGTGCACAATTCTTCACAAAGCCACCGTACTATAACCGTTAATTGACTTTTCTTATTATATATTTCTTGTAATAACTATGTTTGTTAACTTTTTATCATTCTTGTCCATGTTTTTACAATCGGAACACCTGTGAATTGTTTACTTCAAATGACGTACAACACAATAACGTCATAACCTATTTTTGTTATGACATCGGCTTTGGATTTGGTAATTTCGGTGAATGGTATGCCAAAACGGTAAATGGTAAGCCGAAATGGTTAACCAAATCGGTAGAAAACCTATACAGAACCAACCTTAGATCTACCGGAATACCACAAAGTACCACGATACAAGAGTACCACGCTACCAAAGAAGGTCGCCAGTTATAACTTGAATTCATAAATATACCTATACATTGTTATAAAACACATTCTTATAGCAACACACTAAGGGTTACACATTTATAGTTTAACACCAAAGCCTGACCGCTCGGTTTTCGTTACAATAACGAGTCTAAAAGCGTACAAGGGCCTTTTTCAAAAAATGTGGATTTTCTTGTACAATCAATATTTCTAAAAAAGTATAAATATTTTTATCCAATTTTTAGATACACCATTTAGTTTTTGGTGTGTGTAACAAGTTCCAGCAAATTCAATATGAAATTTAGCTACAGCAATTGCTTCCAGTGGGTTTCAAAGGGTCCAAAAACCCCAAAATTGCTTGTACGAAATTGAAAAACTAGTCTTTTTTAAATGCTGGTTTTAATACCCAGCGGAAATTATTATTTTTCTTTTGTTATTATAAATATATAGGTATCACTGCAGGTATGTATACACAAATACAGGGAATTATTAGATTTTATTAGCATTTTTTTTTACTTTTCATTTCGTACTTAAAAAATGTCAACTACATAACACAAATGAAATAATGTTGCCAATAAACAACTGATTATATCCCTTGTAACTAAGGAAGTGCTCTCTACTTACTCTTCATCCTCTGATGACGTGCTTAAAGTTACAGGATGACATCATTGATTCATTTCATTATAGATTAGTTTTGGTGAGTACAAATTACTCCGTAATTTTATTCTATGTCAACTTTGTAACGGCAAAAACATTGATAATTTTTGGCATGAATATTTTTTTTTACATAAATCATTCAAAGTCTATAATACTGACTCTAATTCAATAAAAACCATTTATCTGGTAGTATTAGGGTCAAGAAAAACATCCAAAAACCACAAATAGGTCAACTACATAACGGTCAACTACATTGTACATAACGTTATGTAGTTGACAAAAAGCGTTATGTAGTTGACAATTCTGAATTAAATTCACTTTAAAATATGTTTCTAAAAAGTGTTATTTTAACCATGTTAACTGTTTTGAAAAAAGTGTGATGATTTTTATGGAAATATATATCAAGCAAAATGTAAATATTATTAAAAAAAAATTCGGGACCGAAACTAAATCCGTTATGTAGTTGACATATGTCCCATACTTGTTTCTATGTTATTTTTTAAAATATTTTTGTAGTAGCATTTAAGATTGCATATTTTTATTTCAGGTTGTATTGTTGTTAAACTATTCAATTTCATATATTAAAGTTGAAAATTAAATATTTTTTTATATTGTTATTTCACAACTGAAATATCCACATTTTTTGAAAATGACCCACAAAATCCCCATAAAATAACAATAACATAAACAAATATTAGATATTTCGGATAACAGATATCCTTCATCATGTTCATCAGTATGAGCATGGTGTTAATACAAATATCTACATCAATGTCCCTTCAAAAAAGAAAGAAAACACTTAAAGTAAGACAACACATTATGCATGCTGATTACTTTACAAAAAATACTGAATGAATCGGGTAATCGATTCAATTGTTTTGCTGGTTATACATAACTATGTTTATGTATTATTTCTATTATTTCATATGTTGTCTTAATAAGTTATTTACCTCTAGCTGATCGACAGAAATTTTATCTGTATGATTTATAACATATTTCGCTATGTCTCCCAGTAAAGCTGAAGCAGTTACTATATCGCCAGTCCGTAATTCATTATTCGACTCTGTTATGTTTGCTAGATTCCCAAGGGTAGTACTCACAAGTGGCAACTCACTGTCTCCAGCTAATAATTTGTCCATCTGAAATAAAATGATAACATTTCTACGAAAACATTTATATGATGTAGCTAAATTGTCTATACTAAATTTCGTCAAATTTAAAAATTTGTTTATATTAAATAGGAAGAACCTGATGTTCAGTAGTTGTCGTTTTTTAATGTGGATCATATGCGTTTCTCGTTTCTTATTTTTTTTTTGTATATATACTAGACCGTTGGTTTTCCTGTTTGAATGGTTTTACACTAGTCATTTATAGGACCCTTTATAACTTGCTATTTGGTGTGAGCCAAGGTTCCATGTTTAAAGCCGTACTTTGATCTGTAATGGTTAACGTTTACAATTGTTACTTGAATGGAGAGTTGTATACATCAGTACAACACAAAACACAACATAGAAAGCTAAGTCTAACCCAACCAACAATCGGGATAATATCATGTACTCCGGAAGGCTACGAAGATATTTCCACACGTATTGCATGAACCGTAGTGTTAATATTTGTACAGTGGGATTCTCTGATTCGTTGCGTATACGTGTTTATACGTTGTGTCGGCTGACAAATTAGATCTCATGCTTTTAGAAGTATTGATTTATTTTTGACCTATTCGATTCAAATATTCAAGAAAACGGGAATAATATATATAGAAAATAGAAAGGTTCAGACTACATAATTATCTGCATCCACTTGCTGACTAGTTGTGTTAGCGGTAATCCTCTTGTTTTATCCATTTAAATGCCTTAACAAAAATTGCCCATTAACCCCCTTTTTTTTCTTTTTTTATAAATCTTTTACATGTACAATTATTGGCCATCTGTAGAGGTCATACACAATCTTAATTGTTTTTAATAGCTTTTTAGAGCTAAAACTGGTCAATGATATTGCTATAAAAAATCAAGAAAGAACACTTCCCACCAAAATTTCAATGGCTAATATCTCGAAAACAAGCATACAGACCTGTAGTTTTGTTTAGCTCTTTTGGTTTCATTATTCATCCTTTTTGTAATATAGACTAGCGTACTGAAAAGCTTGTTATTTTGAAACTGAGAAGCGAACTTCCTTAAGTACACTAATTACCTGTTGCATGAGATTCTTAATGGATTTACTAATACACTGAGTGTAGTCCGGTTCGTCCCACATACCACTACTGCTACAATTCCTTGAAACAGTACCCGTGTATTCCCCTGTACAGGATACAGTGGTCAGTGTATTTCCTGCTGTTCTGGTCCATTTAATATCAAACCTGTCCGTATTTTCTAAACAACGATACATTGACTCTGCAATCATTAGATACATGTTAATCTAAGATACAATTCGCGTTCTAGAAGTATTTTTTAATATTGAAAAAAAGTGTGATAATATCAATAAACATATTATTTTTTGCAATTTTTACTGAAAATATTTTCAAAAAACAACAGGGAGGATGATCCGTATTATTTGTCATATTAATGAAACCAATTAAACTAAGCATATTTGTCATTATTTGTTGTAACGTTATTTTGATTCCTTAGTTTTATGATACAACTTAGTAATTTTAAAGATGTCTTGACCCTTAGTCGTTCTTATTGGTAATTAGGCTCTGAAAAAAAAATAATGTTCTATAACGCTAACATAGAGATACAGAGTTATCAACTAACCGTATATCGATCACACACCATTTGCATGACATTAATAAAAAATATCAAAACAAATCGAAACGCTTTTCTGAAATACTAGACATTTACTGACAGTAATCAAATTATTTAATATCTGAATATTGAATACTTCTTGAAAAGCACACCAAAAATCAAAACAATAATACAAATAATCAATATCTGTTCATCATGCATTTTATAACATGTATTTCTATTTACGTATAGGATATAAGCCTTTATACTGCACTCGTTCTATTTGAGCAGTCAAAATGCGTTGACTGTATATTTCTATGACATATACAGTCACTGACCCGATATCACTTTTCCTCATGAATGTTTGAATAGAAATTGCCAAAATAATATTGAATTATTCATACGACCTCTTCAACCTGTTTTTGTTTCAAAGGCATACAACGATGCGTAAAGCGACTCAACATTGTTCCTTTTACAATTATTGGAATATCATATTTAATTTGTTAATATTTTTTGTTTGCAACCTACAAATCATTATGTTTTATTTATGCTTATGGTTGATATTAAGTCCATACTCAAACGATTTCGTTCACCATCGAGTGTTGTTTCAACAGGTAAATGTAAATTTCATTGCGTTGTATATTTCTCCGCGAGCATGATGTGAGGCCGTTTTAAAGGGTATTTCCCCCAATATTTAAATCAAATAAATAACGGATTAACGCATTAAACAACAATTGAATTATTTTTTAAAATGCAGTATAAACACAATAATAGTACATTGATTTGACATATCAACGATATAAGGATTCGGCCCGATACGGGGAAATAGCTTGGCACAGCCTCGGATTTCCCCGTTTCTCAGTCTCATCCTTATATCGTTGATATGTCAAGTCAATGCACTATTATTGTCTATTTATACTGCACTCGTTCTATTTGAGCAGTCAAAATGCGTTGACTATATTTCTATGTCATATACAGTTACTGACCCGATAACACTTTTCCTCATGAATATTTAAATAGAAATTACCGAAATAACATTTAATTATTCATACGACCTCTTCAACCTGCTCTTGTTTCCAATGCATACAACGATGCGTGAACGACTCAACCTTGTTTCTTTTGCAATTATTGGCAAAAACATATTTAATTTAATTATTAATATTTTATGTTTGCAACCTATAAATCATTAATTTGTTAAGCTTATGGTTGATATTTTATTCCATACTCAAATGATTTCGTTCAACATCAAGTGTGGGTTTCAACAGGTAAATGCACATTTCATTGTGTTGAAAATTTCTCCGTGAGCACGATATGAGGCCTTTTTGAAGGGGATTTCCCCAATTATTTAAATCAAATGAATAACCTTCACGCATTAAACAACAATTGAAAATGTTTTTTGATTGCAGTATAAAGACAATAAAAGTGCATTGACTTGACATATCAACGATATAAGGATTCGGCCCGAAACGGGAAAATAGCTCGGCACAGCCTCGCATTTCCCCGTTTCTAAGCCTAAGCCTTATTTTGTTGATATGTCAAGTCAATGCACTATTATTGTCTATATAACAGTCCATCCTGTTCCATATTTTACAGAATTGACTGTTAGAGGCTTATATCTTAGTTAAAACATTGTTTAACACCTCGAAAAAGAAAAATCAAGCAAAGATTTATTTTCATCAGATGTGAAAATATTTTTTTGAATAAAGATTCTAAATTAACATGTTGGTCCCTTTAAACAGTAGCTCGATGTAAACAATAGACAACATGAAGTACAGCTGTAGGTAAACAACATGTAATGCTACATAAAAATAACACACAGGGTATGCATATCATGATTTGTGCGTGCGCCAGGACTTCATGTTATCCGCTCATTATTTGCGTCAATATCTTTTCATGCGTTTTGTGTTTCAAAATGGATAAAGGGATGGATGTATATTATTAAGAGGCTGTCCAAGTAAATATCAGGCAAATCCTATGATATGGGTGGCACAACATAATGTTTTTCCCACTGAATTTTTTATTCCAACGGAATGTTTATATCATACAAAGGATATATATGTCAAAGATATTTTTGAATCAACAGTGGATGGCTCAGAAAATGATTTTAAAGTTCACTAACAACGCAACAAAATTTTGTACAAAATGAAGAGTAATCTCCCCTTTTCAATGAATTTTCAGTGCTTTCTATGTATTTTTTTTCTCTTTATTTGTTGCAGTTAATAAAAAAATTAAATTTAACTTTCAGAAAGAATGAATTTGTGCTATGACATGTATGAAATAGATGAAAAAAATTGAAAATAAAATATGTCATGTGCCATCCACTGCCTGTTTTTTCCATGGACACCCTCTTAATGCAAAAAAAGAAAAGAGTGATAATTGTGATGTCGTAATAACTAAGTGTATTCAAACTGGATAAAAACCCACTGTGTATTCAGAATTTATTCAGATATATTCTATTTCACGGTATGGATTACAAAGAGGATATAGTTATAGCGACTAATAATGGCAACTTTTATATATATTATACTTTTCAATACATGTAGGTGAATGATATAAAAATTGAATGTCGGTTACTAAACGTCCCATGGCAAATATTGCATGCCTCTTCAGGACGAGAATAAGTTAACAACACATACAATAGAAAAAAAAGAATAACATATATAGACAGGTTCACGTTGAACCATATCGAGTGCACCACAGTCGATTTATTTCAAATACTAGACTAGTATAATATATTAACTATAAACAATTGAAGAGATTACGTGTTGCAATCAGTTATATTATTTTGATGCTCATCAGAATTTTCAAGAGATTGTTATTGTTTACCCAAACGGTACCAGCAGAATATCCCCTTTTTTCTGTTTTCTAGAAGGTCGTGTCGCTCTTTAGGCGTTTTTTTGTGCATCGATGTTACCGGAACATAGTTTTGAAAAAAAATATTTTCTCTTTTTCTTTTATTAAACGATCAGTTTGCGCAGAGTGCGAATTAGACACACGATTGATTTGTTAAATTTTATTCATATTTAGGCAATAATATCAGACTTAAATAAATTGTAAATCAACGCCGAAACCTTAATATTGTAAAAAAAATTGTAGTCCCCTAGTTCATGAAGCAAGTTCTTGATTCGCACTCAGTACACAAGATAAGGTTTAGTTTGTTTATGATTCTTGTATTGCGGCATGAGCTATCATATTCTAGAAGCATGACGTCATTGCTGTTTTAATTCTAATAATCTTTAGGATGAATAAGAGCAACACCAGAGATGGACGTGGATAAATCTTTTGAAAAAAGGAATGCATAGAAGCAACAAAACCAAGACATACAACGAGCATAATAAACCAATTGAATTAATGCTTAAAGAGAGAACTCAAAAACATTAGAAAAGTTACTGTGATATAGGTGTCACACCATCAATTACTTCCTCAAATTTAGAACGTAAAACTATGTGAAAGTGGGCCTACTCGGACAAAAAATAGTGCATTTGATGTCATTGTTTACTTAAACTAACCAACAAATTGGCAGAAATGAAACTTTTGGTGAAAGAAAAATATGCTAAGACCATTTTGCGTTAAAATTGTCTTGTTTATGAGTTTGCATTCAAAATTGAGAATTAATGCACTCCATTGTATACTAATGTAAGATTTCCAGAAAACCAGGTTTTTTTTTTAATGGTACCTCTATTCGGAAGACCTTTTCTGTTGTATATGATTTTTAAACATCTGTTTAGAATATGCATGTATAAAGCTGATAAATGTACGATTCAGGATATGATTTTAGCTTTCCAACTGTGAACTTTCGATATTTTATGTAGTAAAATTCCCATTGATGAACCGTAAGTTTAAACATTCATGTTTATATTAACACTATTAGAAAGGACTTTACCTGAAATCATAAAATCTTTTTCAGGTTTTGGTCAGATATTTTCTTCTTAATTCAGTACTGCTCAGTGTTCAGCCATTTGTCTTGCAGTCGATCGAGCAACGTTCATCAGTTTGTTGAGACAATGTACGATTCTGTACTTTTGAAAATTTTCACAATGTTTCAGTTTAAGACTTTTGACCTGTCTGACCATATATTTATCATGTCTAAAACGAAATGTTCTGAATTTTCCGCAGTGGGTACAGTATGAACTTGGCTGACCATGACTTAAAATTTCATTAACTGAACAAAGTTGACACCTTTCATATGTAAAATTATTAAGATAGAATTTCTAGATCCTTCATCAATTGAAAAATCTTACAAAGGTGCGATAAGTATAATTTACCATATATTTAGTAGTAAATAGAGAAGTTTTGAATATTTGATAGATAGCCTTCAGTCTAATCCATATCGCTGAACTTTGATGCGCACCCTTTTTCATACCCTTTATCACACCCCTACTATTTTTTTTTTCATTTTTACATAAAGTCCGTTATAATTTATGCATTCTTCTCAAGAAATATTTTGTTCTCAAAACGGGTTCTAAATGAACGGTCATTCGGGCGTGACGCAATTTATTGAATGAGGTCATTGTTTGGCATGAAATACCATACAAACACCCAAAAATACAATAAACATAGTATTTTTAAAACAACAGCACGCAAATTGTAAGGTAACACAAGTGCTTCGGGTGAGTTCTTTTATATCTGTTAGAATAAGGCAAAAGTCAAACTGAATGTAATCCATCCAGGTGTTAGGGATTAGAAAGCAGTTCATATACACTCTACTGTTCAAATATGTTATATAGCGTATAAAACATGGCAAAATCCATAATACATGCCGTATCACCCTCAACCAATAGCATCCCTCGGGGCTAAAGGCCCTCAGGCTGATATTGGTTTCTCGGGATGATACGGCATATGATACGGATTTTGCCATGTATTATTAGGTCTTTCCACGTTTCCGTGGAAACACCTTTTGATTTTGTTCTGATTATTATTAGGTCTTTCCACCTTTCCGTGGAAAGACCTATTGAATTTGTTCTGATTATAATTTTCTTTTCTTCCGCCTAATTTTTTTTCTTGCGTAGTAATGATATTTCAAAAGATGTCGCTTAGATATTTGGAATACGGTATCGTATAGTTTATCCGCTTTAAGAATTTACAACTGCGTAACAAAATACTTTACGTTGTAAGAGTAATCTCCCCAAACACTGTTTTTCTTGTGGCCACTACTCCTTCGCAACCGTAACAGATTACGACAAATTTATTTTACCAAATTGCTCATTATATCTTCAGGATAGGGATTTTCATTTGGACCGAAGGTATTCGGAGAATCCAAATGAGAGTTATTCCCCCTTTTTGGGGATTCAAGTAATATTCATTTGTAACTGGTAAACCGTAAGTGATAAAGACCTAGGGTCTTTAGATTTGAGGTCCTTAGTCCAAAAAAATGGAAAATAGGTCAAGGTCAAAGGTCAAGGTCATATTCTAAATTTTGATTTTGGCTTATTTTCACTTATTTTCAATAATTGTAAAAGATATCGACAAATTATCTTTACTTAATTGTGAGTTATGACATGTCGTAACACTTAAATTTTAATTGCGAGGGTACATTGACTGTTAATCGGAGTTTTCTCCCCTTTTATATTGAGAATAATGCGTTAAGTGATTTAACTCATTATCCTTACATATCATGGACCTAGGGTCTTTTGATTTGAGGTCCTTGGTTTGTGACCTTAAAATTGGGGTCAAGGTCATAGGCAAATTGGACGTTGTAAATTGTGACCTCTGCTTGAAATTCATATTTATACATCATAAAGCCATAGGAATTAACATTCAAACTGAATTTCAATGTTTTCATATCAAAATATATTATTTGTGGTGGAAAGACCTTCAATTGGTCTCTAAACAATTGGTTTTTAATTCTCTATATATTTTTTTAAAATATATTCAGTTTCTAAAGGCTTGTGCAAAGATGGATATGTTAAATTTTCAATGCATTTGTACTTTATTTTCACTTTATCTCTAATAAATGAACTTACTTGTTTCAACTTGCAGAATAATTTATCCTTATCTTTATAATAGTGTATAAATGTTGCATCAGTTCATAGAAAAAAAATCTGATTAATAGATTTTGAGTTAAGGTAGAAAGAGTAATATTTAGACAATTACCTGTAGGTTTAGTTTCCAATGTCGTTTTGTCTTTCATATCTGTAGTTGTTATTTTCAATTCTGTAGTCTCTGTATTTGAAGAGGCAGATGAAGTGGAAGGCGGTGTGGTTATCTGTGGTGTCTCTAATGATGTCATCATTGTAGTTGCTGCGACAAAGGTTATAAAAAAGTTTAATTAAAAATTATCATGTTGTCAAAGATTTCGAACGGAGTAATATATATATTTATCATATACTTAGTATTGATATGATAGCCTTTGCATATGTGTAATGAACGGAAGTACACAAGCCATAATTTCCCACCCGGCCTGATAACCCATATCAGGTGCATCTCGTGCACAAAACCCATAATAGTGCTTCTCGTGCAAGTTACTTCCGGTGTTTCCGGAATCGGTTGTTAACTTTTCCATTGTGACGTCAGATACTTTTTATGACGACGTCAAAATTTACGGGAACTTTTGTTGGGATATTTACAGTACAACAAATATGGAGTAATAATGATCATAGAACTCTTCCAAATTTTCAATGTTTTAAAATGCCTCTATAGGAAATGTTACCATCGTGACATGTATATGGATGTAGTGAGGCTGTTGTTGGACAATTATAGTAGATTTGATTCATAAATTAACTGCTTTTTAAAGTTTTGGACTGTTTTAGTTTTTGCACTTGTTTATTTGCCTTACATAAAACTATTGTCGGAAGTATATGATAAGGCGATAAATACATGGCCTTTTCCATATCAGCCTGGGTATATAAATATATATAGGTCCTGTCATGTTAAAACTTTCCTAGATGCATCAATTTGTCTGTACCTATAGTTGATTTTGTGGCGTAAACACGACAATATTTTTCTATTCCTTTTGATGAAACTATTGTTTTGAAACAGCAATATCCTTAAATAAAAATAGTTATTCAAACATTTGCAAACAAACACTTATACCAATAAAACGAAAAAAGTCTATCATATAAATGCATGATAAAAAGCTGCAGATGTTCTTTCTTTGTTATAGGTTAAAATCAAAATATAATTTAATCGTAAAGAAGTTAAGAACCCTTAGAAATTGTGTAGTTTTTATCAATGGATAGAGAATGTAAACAATTACAATCAAAATGATATCTATTGGAGAAAAACGAAAAGATCGTCTTTAAATGACAAATCTATACTACTAAAATAACGAAGTCAAATTTGTAAGCCGTTATGACGAAAAATTAATCTAGAGAATTTAAATTTATATATTTCTTTTAAACGACAATGGTGTTTTTTAACATTACACCATTTCAGGCCCTTTTCTTTCCATATAATAGATATTACCAATAATTAACCAGTTGCGGTTGAATCCCGATACCGATACCAATGGTATATGTCACATGTAGTTTCCTGTTACCTTCTGTTAATTACTCCTTTATCAGGAGAACTTTTAATTATTTTAGTAGATGTGATAGATCAATGTTATACTATAGTACACCATTCAACAAGTCCATTTACCACTATTAATTTGACTTATTAGTTTAAAAAATAAATCTAGTCTATAGTAAGTTTATTGTAGTAAGAAAATAAGGACAACTAAGAGAATAAAATTATGTTAATAGTAAGTGTATTGTAGTCAAAACATGAAGTCAACTTCATAACTAAAATCAGTCAGGTTAAAGCAGAAAGATTTTGAAAGCAGAGAAAAACATTGAACTTTCCGATTAGCATAACTTTATCAGATGACAATACGAGTGTTAAACATACAGGCTAAAATTAGGAATAGGTATTTTAATTCATAAACAGACCTCCAATGTTGCGGTAGGAATGCATAACAGTGGGCTACAGAAACGAACTACCAACATGAACCTAATCAATAAGGTTCCCGACTGTTTGCTGAATTATATAACAACCAAACGTAATACATATGTCATTAAGGCGTCTCTGGGGTATTTGCTTAGGTATCAGTGTGATAGTTTACAAAATTAATTCATTTCTTTATCTGAACATTAAACAAGAGTTAAAATTAAATGGACCAGTGCGATACAACACGGTTATGATGAGTACAATAGAAAGTTTGTAGATGTCTCCTTTTATGAAGATTTGGCTGCGAAATTCAGATGCTTTAATTTGTTAAACGCATGTTGAATTGCAAATATGAGTTTCTAATGCTAATTGGAAAGCACTTCCAAAATCCCCTTAGAATTTTCTAAAACGCTACAATTTGAAGTGTTGACCTACCGTATATCGCACAAATACAATTATTACAACAACATTAAAACAAATCAAAACAAAAGAACTACATTGAAATATTGAACATTTTACACCAGTGACCAAACGATATATCTGATTAAAAAGTATTGCTTAAAAAACACACCACAACTTAAACATCCATACATAAAACTGTTTATTATGTAATCTAATTTGATCAGATAGTGAAATAAACAATAACTGTTGTCATCTGGCGATATTACTTTCGAATATGATCAGAATAAACGATCTATTACTTAAGAACTACATGTAAGCATGTGTAAATTTCGAAGCCCAATATATATTTATAATACTTCATTCCATTAAACGTCTACTGAAAAGATTTATCATGTATAAACCTTTCAAAGATATGAAACGGGTCGATGGGATGAGAGTACTGAATGAAATGATTACTAGACTAAGTGTTTTTGTTTGCATGCTTTGTTTTGCCTTAAGTGTTTTCAGTCTTCAATAAATGCTCGACATACGAATATTTTATTGCAGGCTTGCTATATCTTGAAAGCATATATTATGTATATTGAAATACAATTCAAATGATTCAAAAACAATTGCAAACCTTCTTCACAAGCACTTTCACAGGGTTCACACAATGGAATGTTGCTAGGTAAAGTGGCACTGCTATCTGAAACATAAACATATGTAGTTTAGAATCGAACAATTTCGAAATCAAAAAATATTTTACGTGTTAAAAAGACATTTACATGTGTGTAGTAATTATTTATTCTTGACCTATTCTTCTAATAAATTATTACAACCTATTTGATGTTCAATCTCATTAGCAGAATGTTAAGGAATGATCAAATGAGACCAATTGTATATTGTCATATGGCATATGTTAAATTATGAATATGCTGATATTTCAGCTGGTCGTCAACGTCATGGAGGGTCTTGGCTTTTTCAATCTTAACCCAACGCCGTTTTTCTATTATGAATGAGTTTTCTGAGGTTAAATAATGTAAATAACATCATTGAATGATGACGTAACATGTCAAGCATTCTACTGCAAAACTGCACAAACTAAAAACTGGAAATTGTCAAAATTGAGAACCACCTACAAAAAAAGTAAGATAATCAATCAATTTCGTTCAATGTCTTGGTATTATATTATAAATCATTTTAGAATATCAATAAAGGATTTCATACCGCTTTTTTATTCAAAGTTTTATTGAATTATGTTTCTATGCAATTTGAAATATATTCAGTTTACTGTTTTTGATAAAATCTATTTAGTTTTGTCTAGGTTTGAGTTTGTGTTTAAAGGCTCAATATTAGTAGAGATAAACGGTTCGTAATATAGAAACCTAATCAACAAAGGAGTAGGTCCAGTAAGACCCCTTTTTGGTCCCAAAATATAACAATTTTACAAAATTGTTAAAATGTAAACTTTTAATTATTTATTGGACAGTAGAATGCTTCTGCTACATAAATATGGGCTGTTTTTTACAATACAATGCACATATATCGGGTACTAGCACCATTAAGTCATGCTAAATTACTGAAATCTTCCCAATTCTAACATTTTAGTTATATTTGAGACAGTTTTCGTGTGAAACGAAAGGGGGCGCATTCGTGTTCATCCCCTACCTTGAGTTTAGGCCTAGGGTTACCACAGGTTTCATTTTTGCCAAAGTGAATTAGTATATATACTGGTAATATTTCAAGTTATGTCTCTACGAGATGAAAAATAGAGATCATATACTAACCTTATTAATAATTTTACATAACTCCCAAAAGGAGGCGTTGTTTAAGAAACAGCTGTATTTACAAAGTGCAACCTTAAATGCAAATATTGATCATCTATAAATGGCATGAATTGCTCATATTATCAATATAACCTTACATAGAGATTTACCGAAAGGAAACATGCAGCAAGAATATATAATGCCGCTCCTCATACTATCATGGTCCGTTATAAAAACCTGTACAATAAGAATATATATATATAGTACCTTGTCTTCTTAAGGTTCTAATCTTCGGTGAGTCTGTGTATTGACAGAAAGTGCTACATATTGTTGCATTATCAGCTGGAGTGTTATCTGCTTCTGGTATGAACACTCTCTCGTTTGGAAATGTGGAAGTTGCAATATCTACATACATAAAGGAAAGAAAACGAAATATATTCAGCAAAATGTACATATGGGCTAACTTTAATCGAGCAATCATACCATGTATTCTCTGACTGAGGGAGTTTAAACTTTAGTTTTTAAATATATGTTTGTATTCATTAAAAGGGAATCTAAGAACGGTTTGTTAAACATCAATCAAATGACTTAGCACTGACTACCGAGCTGGTAACACCTTCAACATTCACATCCCATCACCATTGTTATAAGTGTTAAATGAAGGTACTACCTTGATTTCATCATCTTTAGCTTTAGCTATTGTTAACATTAATTAAAAGGATAATTCATGTATGCATGGATATATATATATATATGTGTTCGTAACTAGATACTTGTTGTCGGGATTTGACAAAGTATTTAATGTATTTATAAACACATCATAGATAACGTACGTAGCGCTTTAGCTTTACTGCAGACGATCTTTGATGTTCTTGATTATGTGTACGCATTCTTTTCACTGTTAATTATGTAGAAGCGATATCACATACCTGACAAAAGGTGAAAGTAAAATAAATCTGGGGTAACTTTTGTTAACTTCATACAGAGATATAACCGTCTGCTACCACCACTACTGGGAAAGCTTGCGTCACTTCTGAAATACATGTAATCATTAAACTTATACTTGTGAGAATAACATTTAATACAGAATTTAATGAAAAACTAGAAATAATTGTACCTATTTAATTATCATGTATAGTATTGTAATGTGGCCAACTTAAAGCATATACTATGTAGCCGAGAAGTCTAAACAGAGATTTACACATTGCAGACAGTGTTGTACCGATATTCTAATAGCATGAGTTCGAATTCCAGAGAGGGAAGAACAAACATTTGTTTCCAAAACAATCTGCTGATTTAACAATGCTGTGTTGATATTTATAACTGTAATGAATATAACATGTGTTTTAGCCGTGTATCATCTTCACTAGTGGTCCACTGTTTGGCTCTGTCGTATATTTGTCACTTGTTTAGACGTACTTTGTGACTGTATCTTACCATAGATATTTAGCTAATCTGCAATCAATTTCATCGTCATGCTAAATGAATTATTTATTTTGTTACAACTTTATATTCTACTGACGAGAACAGGTAACACTGGGCCACTGAAAGTTGAATTATATACTGTTATTGTACTTATTTTTACGGTGTATTTATTATCACGAATTTCGCGGTAGGTTTATTATAGCGAAAATAAATACCAAGAAACTAAATCAAACCTTTCAAGTGAAAGGCAATAATTATGAAATCGCAAAAATAAATACCCGCGAACGTGTTTGAAAAACACAATTCGCGAAAATAAGTACCCGCGAAAAAAAGTACAAGAACAGTACTTCAATCTAGGTGGTCAAGTGATTTTAATTGTTCATATTATTTCGAAAGCTGGAATGTATACGTAAAAGAGGGACGAAAGATACCAGAGGGACAGTCAAACTCATAAATAAAAAATGAACTGACAACGCCATGGCTAAAAATGAAAAATACAAACAGACAAACTAAACAATAAACAGCACGAACCCCAGCAAAAACTAGGGGTGATCTCAGGTGCTCCGGAAGGGTACGCAGATCCTGCTCCACATGTGGTACCCGTCGTGTTGCTTATGTGATAACAAATTCGGTAAATAGTCTTATTCGGTAGGTCAAATTCATGAAAAAGGAAGGGGTTTGTAGTTTGTAGTACGTCCAAAAAATTTACAGAGTGATGATTTCAACTTCACCATTTGGAACTCTTGGTTTAATAGCTTCCTTGTGAACAGCAACTTTCTATCAAGGAAATCATGATAGGAAATGCAAGTACGAGAACATCATATAAATTTGGAGATATATACACCGTATGCAGGTTCTGCTAGAATGTTGCTACTAAGAAATGGAGAATTGAAAAGCTGAAATCAGCTCTTTTGTCGTAAAGTTTTGTTTTCAAACATGCAAGCATAAACTATTAGCAATACAATATCTACAAAAAAAAAACCATTAATGCGAACATTTGATAACCTATTATATGAGTTATATACACCACGAATGACATTTTTAGTATATTTTCGTGATTCTTTCTGTCCGTTTTGAATTTTTTTTGGAATTTGATTTTTGTTTCTTATTATCTTTATTCTAGTTTCCTACCATGTCTACTATTATGAAAATTATAACAAATACAGACGAACTGTTCAGAGAGAACTTATAATATTGTAACTAACGGAACAAACATGATAAAAGATCTAACATTACCATGAGCAAAATATTCAAACAATTTCTTCTAGAAGTTATTGCCCTTAAATAGTTTGAATAAAATAACATCTTGAAAACATTAAGACAAAAGAGTTACCATCAATCTGACTAGCAGTACAAGGTGAATAGCAATGCTGAATGATTGAAACCACCAACTGATTCCCCTTTTTAGTGATCTGGTCCTTCAATGATTTGTTGGTAAATATTTCAATGTTTACTTTTTGTCTTGAATAGTATTCTGGAGAGTAAATATCAACCTTTTTTTATTTAAGTAATACATCTGAGGTATTAATTTGTACTTTAAAGAGAAATCTGGTACTGAAGAAAAACATATTTCCCCACTGGACTGAACTTGAATACTTTCTCTCAAAATTTTTTAAAATAAGCAATATGTTTGCCTTATATAGATACTGGAAAATGTGGTATGAGTTCCAATGAGACAACTCTCCGTCCAAATAACAATTAATAAAAGTAAACCATTATAGGTTAAGGTACGGCCTTCAACACGGAGCATTGGCTCACACCGAACAACAAGGTATAAAGGGCCCCACAATTACTAGTGTAAAACCATTCAAACATGAAACTTACTTGGTTTGTGCTTTTGTAATACATGATAATATAGTTGTTACTTACTTGAAAACAAGAACATTCGTTGTGTCAGATATATCTAAACTATTAATGCAAGTCCAACTGTTTACTATTGTTCCCTCAGAATTCAAATTGATGACGGAATCTGGTAGCCTTGTATTTGCGATGGAGAGATTGGTTGTTTGTTCGGAATTGGATGCTACGTCTGTGTAATTATATTCCCACACTGTATTCTTTAAATCTTTAGGCAAAGCACAACTAGCATCTGCAAAAGAGAGGTGAAAAATACCAGAGGGACATGCAAACTAAAAAAGATGAAAATAAACGCAATGGCTTTAAAAAAGACAAACAAGCAAAAGTACACAAACACAACATAGAGTACTACATGTAGTACTAAAGACTATGCAACACGAACACAATGAAAACCTGGAAGGGGTTGCTGGTGTTCTAGAAGGGTAAGCACATCGTGCTCCTCGTGTGGTACCCGTTGTGATGCTCATGTACGTACACATGCGGTAATAAGTCTAATTCGGTAGTTCATATTCATGAAAAGAATTGTAGTTACGACATTAGGACAATATTGCAAGTATAGATTTCATATCGTATGAGAAATAATGATTGCAGACCCAATGATCAAGCTAACACAGACCAGGGAGTAGTAGTAATTACTTCAGAAACGTTAAGTTTATTTCGTAAACTTTAGAACTCCTACCACTATCTAGGACAAACATATCGTTACTAAAAGATAACTAAAGGAGAACATGAGGAAAGTAAATACAATAATTAAACAAATAAAGTTCATTTACAAATTGCATCAAAAAATTGTAACGAAGATGATGTTCTCTAAAAAAAAATATCGAAATGTGGTGACTATGTTGAACACATATATCCCATTGAACTAGAGATAACAGATACAACATATAGAGTTAAGTATGCCTCAGTTCTTTACTTCAATCTATAATTTGACAACGAAGGTCGGTTGTAAACAAAACTTTAAAACAAAAGATATGATTTTAGCTTTCAAATTATGAACCGTCAATTTATATGAATTAATATTCCAGCAGCGCCTGTATATCTCCCAATTGATACGATAATACCGGGCTTGTATTTCCCATCATAGTTTCCGTGATAGAGGGTTGCTGCTCACAAGGAATATATTAAAACTGAGAGTGAAAATGGTGAAGGTGAACTTATCTCTTCGTAAATATTAACGTGCTATCACGAGTTGTTTGTCCGTTTCGGAGTATCCGTTTCACAGATGATATCGGATATGTTCCTTATTTCGAAACTACAATCCCGTTCCCTTTTCACGAATAAGACTATGAGAAGAGTGTGTAATCAGAGAGGCAACCCTACGGGTGAAACTTCTGGAGAAGGATCTGCCTACCCTTCCGGAGCACCTGACATCATCCTTAGTCTTAGTTTTTCATGCCGTGTCTTGTGTTCTATTATTTCTCAGGTTTTTCTGTATCATTTTAACCTTGGCGCTATTAATTTTCGATCATTAAGGTTGAATGTTCCTCTCTGAAGTTTTGCCTCTCTTTTAAGTTGCAAATAATTATGATGCATATCAATTGGATTTGTAATTACATTCACACATAACTCTACTCATTTTTTAAATTAAAATGTATATAACGGTACATCATTGTATTTTGATATGTTTTGTATTTTATATACACAAGCGTCGCTAGCTTATGCATCATCTTGTCATCGAGTACCCCTAGCAACTATTGTTTTGTCATTTTTAGATATTTTTTAAGTTTGTTATCTCATCAATATTTACCCGTTATCGCCTTTACATGTTTTATTCAAATTGCAAAATATTCCAACTCATGTGCGTCTACTGCATGTACTGTATGTCGTACCTTTACAAACATATATATTTTCAAGATCATGTACTTACAAAAAACTTTATATGTTGGAATAAACGAACAAAACAAGAAGTTTAAAGTTACATGTCATATATTTTATTCTAAGTAACATACATGTTCATGGTATGTTCTTTTTCTCAGAAAATCACTCACTGAAAACAAACCAAATAATGGTAACATTCAATAACACACTTCTCAAATGTCTTTATCTGTTGTACAATCGTAGTGTATCTATGTCTTTTGATTGTGTTTTTAATTAAAAGACGTTGAGATAAAGGGCAGTCTGTTTGGAAACTTAGTTTTTCATTCAAGGAAAACATTTCAACCATGTGATCCTAATAATATGGTTGATTTGATAAGTGTGTGTATTGCTATTAATAACTATAATTTAATTAGTTTATCTTTACACGCACATTATAGATATTTAGCTGCGTTGAACAAAACATGTGTGTCTTGTCCTTTAATCATGTTTAGCATTCACGCTCATTTTTTACATGTAAAATTATGTATAAACAAATTCTTGGAACTACCTTTCAAATCAAGTAAATAAACAATTTCAATGTGTAGATGTTCCAATTAATTCGACAAATTTTTTGCAGAAATCGAAAGTTGATTGTCTACTTTCAAATTTATAATAACCAGATATAGACGAATACTTTAAACATATAATGACTGAAATCACGGATTTGTAACAAATCTTCTTAGGTGTGTCCATGGTCAATTTGCACACATAATAACACATTTTTCCGACGATTTTAGTTGTTTGTTATCCATTGATAGTTATACGCATGAATTATTTTAAAAATATTACAAACATAGGATGCAGCAATCAACATACACCATACAAATTTAGGATATTGGATAACAAGGGCTGAACAATGCGTGTACCTACATTTCAGTACAAAAAAATACGAACGTAAATAGATTTAGTATTAAATTTATATTAAGATCCATTTTGTTACATCTTGTGATCAATTTTATTTGGCACCGCAAATGGCAGTCAGCAGGGTTAAAGAACATCAGTTGTTCGACCTGTGAATCAAATGCGTTTTGTTTAAATATACTTTTTCACTTTTTTGGTCTTTTGGAAAATGTTGTTTGTGCTTTATTTGCACCCTTCTAAAACTAAATTTGTTTTACATGCATGCACAGGTATACAAATTGTGGTTATTATTCAACGCAAGCATAGGTTTGAACGTAGTTTTTAATTTAGACTTGTATGTAACTATATCTATATATATATAATGTCTGAATAAAAGCCAACGATCAATCTTACGAGGCGATTGAATATAATTGCTATTACATGTTTTAAAAAAGTAATAATAAGCCTTACCCGTCGTGCAGTTTTAATCCACCCATCCAGGAGCACATATGCAGTTGAAGCTATAGGTCCAATCAAAACACGTGCCATTTTTCTGACACGGGTTTGGATTGTACCTATAATCCAGTCAATCTAGCATAAATTTGACCCTAACCATGAAGTTATTGCAACAAAATGTTTAAGATTTTTTTTCTTAAGTATTTTATCTCAAATATACACAGAAAAAAGCCCCCATAAAATCTAATTTGAGGAAAACTAAAAAGTTCTTACTAAGATATGGTACTTTCTAGTACACTTACATATGTACAGTCGAACCTCGTTAAGTCAAAGTTATAGAAAACTTACGTAATTATTTAACTTATCTTAGGTTCGACTCATTTCAGGTCGAGGTTGATATAATCAATATTCGCATAAATTCAGTTTGAGATGGGTGTATACAAGAATCTCTAACCGTGTGCATTTACTTGGATTTTACAATATATGATTGTGTATTCAATCTATATACTGAGTATAGTCTCTCCATAAGTCATACACATATAATATCAATACACACATATCTACAAGGATCAATCACTAAAAGATGCATACATTATGGAATTGATCGAGTAAATACTATTATCTTACCTCCTATACATTTCTAGGATTATGTTTTGTTAAAAGTCTCCGCGTGGAGACCGTGTATATTCGATATTATGTTAAGTAGGGAGGCGGGCATTTTCAATACACGGTTATTAGTGGAGTTACGACTTTGGCACTATTTGATCATTAAGATGTATTGAAAGTTCTGTTTAATATTGTTTTCTCAAAGTTGTTAATATCCAATTGTTATTGTTGACAATTGTGTTTTTATAGACCAATGGAAGTAGGTTCTTAAAATTGAATACTTGAACACTTTAATATAAACATAAAAAGATGTAGTATGGCTGTAAGTTATACAACTCCAGTCTAGTCTAAATTCAACAATTAAAGATAGTCGGTAAGATAAATTCGTTACATAGTGTACATGTGCTAGTGACCGCATATGGAATTTACTGACCCCATATATATGGTATTAGGTCATTAGTATTATTGTGTTTTGGATTTAAACTATTGATTTTGGTTACAAAAAAGTCCTTTGATGCAAATTGCTATAAAACATTTTATGTATATAACGCTTTCTGTAATGATCTGTTAGATGTTACGTTAAACAACATTTATTTTACTATGAAAATATAAAATTATTTAAAGATCTTTTTGATAAATAATGTAGGCTTTAATATGAATTTTCAGTAGGCTTTGCCAACTTAGAATTTACCCTGAGCGTGAAACAATTGAAAAAAAAATAGGAAATTACGCAATCCATTCAGAAACACGCGATTAAACATTTAATAAAACTACGAAGTCAATACCCCTGCTAGTGGAGGTTTTCGCCTGATAGGGTATTATCAGTGCAGTAGTCAGCACTAAGTTGACATGAATTATCATTGATATGATCCCAAATATAAATCAAATGATTTAGAATTTTTTGAAATATTAAGTTTTTTATACCCCTTTGAATATAGTTCCTTAACTGTTTTGGACAAAACCTTTCGTCATGTTGGGCCATTGGTGCTCTTTAACTTCGTTTTTTATTTGACCTTTTTGATTCGACCGTAATTGTTGAGTCTTTTTGTCGACAAAACGCGTGTCTGCTCTACACAACTGTAATCGTGAAATCTATGATGAGTTGAAAGACGGTCCTTACCACTTGATAAAAGAATGTAATTAATTCTTGATGAAACGGAATAAAACAAATGAATCACATACCCACGTCACAGGCACTATCCCATGGTTCACACAAAACAACATCATCTGGCAAAACGTCACTGGTGCCTGACAAAAAAGTATAAGACACATAAAAAGTATTAAAGCTCCGTTTAACTTGGGAGTTTGAAGTTAACATTTTTAGATTTTTGCGTAAAAATAAATTTGCAAAACTTATTATTTTTTTTTGAAGTTGTAAAGTTCCATGGACATTGATTTTTAGTATTGGATATTTATTGTTTACTTTCATGTTTCTTCTTGCTTTGCACTAGAATTGAAATAAAAGGACCACATATGCTTTTTGAAGATGTTATGCATTAAATCACACATGTGAGATACATTATAACTTATATCATCACAGAGGAAAAATGCAAGACAAACAAACAAATGATTTCTTCAATGCAAAGTCATTGTTAGTTCATGTGCAGTCGTAAAGCTGCTGAGTTTATTATTAAACAGCATAGAATGTATCACAACTGTTGAATTTCAATTAATTAATGCAAATTAAAGATAGAACAGCAATTTCATGTGTTTAAAGTTACGTCTTAATTATAGTGTGTTAAATTGACTGCTAAATCATCCCACACTAGATTGCCTGTAAATTGTTTGCAAGTCCCTTAAAATAAGTTTAATTGGGTAATGTTTTTTTAAATGTCATCTCTTCAGTTACATGTTCAGATGAAAAACTTGTATACTTCTTTAATCAGTGAGGTCAAATAAAACGTCAACATACAAACTTTTCAATTTTCATTACATATTATGTTCGTGTAATAGTATGTATGCTTTGAGAAGTATACGCAAGTATTTTTTTTAAAGAATTATAAATAATTAAAAAAGAGAGACGAAAACTAACTGACAATGCCATGGCAAAAATTAAAACACGATCATAAAAAAAAAATATTACGAAACACAAAATAGAAAACTAAAGACCTAATAATAAGAGCCCACCAAATAAATTAAAATACCAACAACAAAATATTTCTTTAGAGAATTCCCTCTCCTTCGTTATTGAAATGACACATAATACACTTGTTAATCACTTCAATTTATAATTGAAATAGCCATGTTGAGTTGAACACTTCACTAAAGCTGAACAATAATTTGTACGCCATATTTAGTTCTTCAAAGAACTTTCAGAATTATCCACTGCTGTGTATTTAGTTCTGTTCAAACAATCCGCTTGCAGGAATTAAAATCCAAAAATTAAATTAAAGATTCAGATTCAGATACATGCTTTATACTTGTAAAAAATCACAAACAGCTAATAAGTCTGAACAGTTACTTGACGTCATTAGATTGAATGCAAGTATTGGATTTTTTCCAGTACACAATACTGCCGTTAAGATCTTAAGACTGAACATTCTGCTGCAAATGATAAAAGTTATTACTTAATTCATTGGATTGTAAATCTAACCAAATTCACCATAAACTCCCTACACAATCTCCGAAAAACGTACATGGATCACGACTACAATAGTTTCACGAAATCCAGACAGCCTTATCTTGCAGATTCATGTATACACCGATTCGGAGGTAAGTCTATTTAAAGCACAAGCATGCATCAATCATATATATATATGTTATTATGTCATTTATAGATAATAATTTTTCAATAAATAAACTCATGATCTTAATTCATTCTGCTCAAAAAGTATTGAACAAACAAATATGATCAACACTTGTCTTAATTCTACTAATATTCAAAACTGCCACCAACAACCAAACAGTTTGATTGAAAATTGGTGATGTGGTCAAGGTACGAAATGGTCAGGGAACGAAATGGTTTTTTTCAGGGTATGAAATGAGGGATACGAAATGGTTAGGATACGAAATTACTATAATTATGTGAACTCACATTTATTTTACTATTATACTACCTTCAACATAAGGAAAGAACTAAGTAACGAACGGGAGCACATACTAGAAAAATAGTGCCATATTCGCACACAAACTATAAGATATCTATATAGTACCTTGCCTTCTTAAGGTGCGTAATTTTGGTGAGTCTGTGTATTGACACACAGTGCTACTCGTTGGGTCATTATCAGCTGACATAAATGCTCTCTCATCTGGATCTATACTAGTGTTTATATCTATAAAGAAAACATTTTAAATTTGATACTTAGATGTAAACCTACACATAGTGCAGTCGTACTTATTCTTTCTAAGGAGTTCCTAATGAAAAGAAATCCAGAAAAGCGTTAATGAGGCATGGAATGTATAACTTGTTGTTTTTGATTTAATTTTACAGCACTGGGTCGATTACTCTGCCAATGGACTATTAGTCTCCGAGTGTATAATCAGCTCAGTAATCAGTACTTCCATATTAAAACGATTTATAAATCACATTTATTAAACTGTCCTTTTAATAAATTTGGAAGATTTCAAATCCCTCTGGCAAATTAGACCTTAGATGGATTTTTGTATATTCAAAAAATCTGAAATATACATTTGATATTTTATGGAATAGATGATTTATATCAGCATTCCGTGCGTATTGTAGTCTAAACGCAATATAATTATCCATCAATATGACCTCCGAAGACATCCAAAGTCACATGTAACTCGATATAAACATAAATTAGATGGTTGGCATGTGAAACGGTACTATTCAATCTGGAGCAATTGAGATCATCCCCAGTTTTTTGGTAGGGCTCGTGCTTAGTCTGTTGTTTTATCTGTAGTGTTTTGTGTACTTTTGTATGCCCTTCTGTCTTTTTCTTTTTTCGCATTTGCTTTGTCAGTTTATGTTCGATTTATCAGTTTCGATGTCCCTCTGTAATATTTCGGCCCTCTATTAAGACTATGGTCTCAGCGTTTCAGTCTTATACAAATAAAGGTTTATATAACCAGCATATCACATTATAACATTTTCCTCCTTGAAATGTTTTAGCCACTGAACTTTGAACAGCCGTCCGTCACTAAAGTCATCATCATCCTTTTTCGTTGATGACTGAGAGCAAACACATCTTGCTGTTCCATTCAGTCAATTGTCTTCACTGGTCGAAAAGCAACCGACCATCAATCTATCAATCACTTATATTTCATTATCTGTATGTGTTATAGTTCGTGTTCTTGAGCTCATAACTTGAACATGATTTTTCGACAAAGATATTAATGATGCAAACACGTTACATATCTACAAAAATGTTTACATCGTCAAACAAGTGAAAATTGTTCATGCTTTCGGTAAATAATTTAAGTGATGTTTCTTTGTATTTTCTTTTTTCTGTCTAAGTATAAAGCATATTTGTCTCAATTTGTTGAAGACGAAAACAATCAAGAACAGTTTTAGGTTTTCAAATGTTTACATGCAAGGTCTATTCAGGTAAGTAATATCTAAGATTTCGGTTAGTTATGATTTTTATTCCTGACGGAAAAAGTTATATTTTCAAATTGATTAAGAAAGGAAAACATTTGAAGGATTTTTATAAATATTTACGAGTTTGGAAATAATCAGAATGAAGGACAAATCGTTTGAAAGCATAAGTGAAACATTTTTTTTTTTTTTTTTTTGGGGGGGGGGGGGAGAAATTTTGCAATATTGTTAAGATATTTCAAATAAAAATATGTTAAATTTCAGAACGAAAAACATTGAAATTTGAGCTTCAAGTTTTTTGGGCTTAATGTGAACGCCCCAGTACAGAATTGAACTGTATTAAAAAATTGAGGAGATGGACCAATAGTTTAGCCTTACAGGGAAAAAAAATAGGATCTTTGCAAAAGGGATATTTCTAAACATAGAACAATTTTGAAAATCTAGTAACATCAAATTTCAATATTACAATATCTTCAGTTGCAAGCTGGTACTGAGACAATGGTATATGGAGGAGTGAAACCAAAGAGGACCAATTGTATAAATGAAATTAATTGCTTAGATTTTACTTCACCAGATGTGGATATCAACAACTATTGTCTCTTTAATAATGTTCGATTCTAATGCGAAGAGCTGACAATTCCAAAGAAAACACAAGTATATCCAAATATAAAAAAAAGAAGTTGTTGCATGATTGCAAATCAGAAAACTCTCCAGAAGAGAACAAATGACACAGAAATAGAACAACTTTAGGTCAAATTACGGCATTCAATAATGAGCAAAACCGATACCGCATGGTAAGCTATAAAAGTCCACAAAATGACAAATGTAAAATAACGGCCTAATGTATGTATAAAAAAAGAACTAAAAACGAATATGAAACACACTTACTAACGACAAGCACTGACTTGCAGGCTGTTGACTTAAACTTGAACATTTAATTAAAAAATAATATATAACATTTTTGGTTTTTGAAAGAAATTTATGAAAAATGCATATGGTCGGGTGGTTGTCGCTTTGACATATTCACCATTTCCTTTCTCAATTTTATACAATACAACTATACGTCATTATTTACAATCCTATGTTCATACTTGCAGTTTCTTAACATACACCTGCAGTGTGTGTATACTTTTTGCATGTTGTATCTGGACAAATATTGAACACACATGAAGTGGAAATAAACAAATATCTATTCTATATTTCCAAGAAATTATTAACTTACCTACATTTTACTTACGTAGTATTTTCCTGTCGATATATGTGAATTTTGACACAAATTTGTAAATTAATTTATTAGTATATGTCATTTCTTTTTACTAAATATTTTTTGTCGTGGCTTAAATCCACTATAAACAATGATAAATAAACGCATCATTGATACATGTAACAGCACATCTGAAATGTGTTCCCTGTTAAATGGATCTTTTTTTAATTGGATTTTAGTGTTTTTTATTGTCTTATATATTTAAAAGGCGTACAATCACTTACCTGATAAAAGGTAAAAATAATATAAATCGGCAGTAATCTTTGTCAATTTCATACACAGATATAGCCTAAAATTGTCACCGAAAGGTCTAGTTGAAAAGCTGCTGTCACTTCTGAAACATATGTTCATGAACAATATATTGTGAGAATAACATTAAAAAATCTATCTAATCTAACAATACTTATCTTCCTTGTTATCCTCATAAAGAGCCCCATTAATATCACATTATTGTAGTGACTAGACAGAGTGATAAGAACCTTAATTAATATG
This sequence comes from Mytilus edulis, assembly GCF_963676685.1. Taxonomy (NCBI): domain Eukaryota; kingdom Metazoa; phylum Mollusca; class Bivalvia; order Mytilida; family Mytilidae; genus Mytilus; species Mytilus edulis. Next base: position 55,209,944 of record NC_092351.1, on the reverse strand, counting down.
CGACAATTTAATAGATTGTTTAAGAAAAATGTAAATCAACTGTAATGGTCATTTGAACAGGCAGTAACATTAGTAACTGATAAAAAAAATACAAATGTCGACAAAACGTTACAAATGAGTTTATGCAGAAGAAATTTCATGAGTGGGAATTCATGCTGTGAAAATTTGTCTTACTGACAATCATAGGACAATTCCTTATTCTAATATCAATAAAACTTGGAATAGCTTATGAAATCTTCTTCCATGAAACAACCGAAACGTTGTTAACCAAACTTTAGATAACATATCGAAGGGTTATAATATAAGTAAAAAGTAAAATAACAGAAATTCTAAACGTAGAACATGTCCACAGGTATTATCTTATCTAAATAATGGCGGATTGTATTTTGTTGCAAAGCTAGTCAAACCTCTCATTTATATAACAGTCGTATCAAATACCATTATATTGACAACGTAATCCAATAGGAAAAAAATGGTCAGATTCTTATGAATTTTCAATTACCATCATGATAACCCGAAAGTTGTATATAAGTAGAAACCTACTAAAGTTTGAAACAAATAATTTATCACTATTGTTTCCGCATTTTTTCATCGATGGTTATTGTCTTGAGTAAAAGGAGAAAAAAAGAAGGTCTTCGCAAATACTAATGTGATATATACAATTTCGTTCCTGTGACACCATTGGAACGACTAGAAAACATTGTATTTTCTTGATTTATTTTTAGATAATCTCAAAACAATGCCTATGTGAAAATCCCTAAATATATTTTGAATAATCTCAACAACAACAAAAAAAAAACAACACCACTCTTTGTTTCTAAAATATTTTTTTAGCTTAACAATTACATATTTCCTTCTTACTTGAAAACTACAACAGTCGTTGTGATAGAAATATCCAGACTATTGATGCAAGTCCAATCGTTTAATATTGTTCCCTGGAATTTTAAATTAATGGCAGAGTTTTGAAGCGTTGTAGTTTTGATGTCTAAATTGGTTAATTTCTTCGAATTGTCTGATACTGAAGTGTAATTATATTCCCACACTGCATTCCTCAGATCTTGAGGTAATGAACAGCTCGCATCTGAAAGCATAGAATCTAATGTAAAGTCCAGACATAACGAGCAATATGAACATCTCATATAGACCAGCATGAATATAAAACCGAATTTAACGTAATGACGTATTATTTTGTTATTTCGATTTACTTTGATATATAAAACATAACGAACCACAATAGAGGTCGACTAAAACAGTTTTAAAATATAACTTTTCATCACAAATTGGTTTTGTTTCAAACGAATCGTGAAAAACGATCATTCCTCGATTGATACAAATATGATGGTTATGCTAGACATGATAGAACTAATATGATAGCTTTACAAAGGTAATGCAATATTGATACCTACCATTACTTCAAAAATGATAACACAGTCTTCAGTATAGTTAAAACCCGCCATGATACTTTTTACAACTGTAATTGTAGAATTTAGTATTAAATGTATGTCATCAGACATGCATAACTATATGTTTCATGCTCTTGAGTTAAGTACAAATGTAAGACATAACTTCCTCGAGATACAAACAATATATTTGAATAATCATCTGAAACAGTGAACTTGATATCATTATCATGATTATCGCAGAATTACCCAGCAAAAAGCAATTCTGAAACAACGTCAAACTATACTTACTAGACCCCTATCATTTGACGAGAATCTTGTCGACTTTATTTATGTGTATAAAGTCCTTTTGTTTGTCAGTTGAAGTCGGTGATATCTTAGGCAGCCAATAAGCACAACAAAAGCATTTGAAACTAGGTGTTCATAGTAATATTAATGATGTGATGCATCACACGTTATTGACAGATCTGATTCACTGAGTTCTGTCTGTTAAAATCTTTAAGCCAACAGATGTAATTTAAACAAATCAGTCATTATCATCAATTAATCTAATTCGGAGTTCAACGCTTTCATTTTTTTACTTTTTATTCTATAAATTTATTTCAGTCATTTTGTAAAAGGCCTTTTTTTATAAATGTCTAGAAAAATTAGTCATTATGCTTGCATGCCTACATTTAGAAAATGCCTGTAACAAATATATATAGTGACAAGATTTTTTTAGGGATTTTAAGAAAGTTTTAAGATACATTTTTTTCTGGTGTGATTTGTAAATACGACGTTTTGTGTTTCTTTGGTTCTTATAACGTTACTCTTTACTTTAAAAGATCCCGTCAGTATGATATTGTTCTATTATATGTAATTATGATATATTTCTATTATGAATTATAAAATACTTTGAACAACAAACGTCAAAATTATTCAATCGCGTAGTGGAATGAACTATTTGTGGATTTTTATAAATTCTATATAACTTTTGGAATATTTTAAATCTTGGTCTATTTCTGAAATTAATTCTTATGTACTTTTGATTTTTTAACCCTGTATGCTAACATTGCCCATGTGAAAATTTTAAATTGTTTGTATATACATTGAACGACAAATATATGTGACGTATTAAATTTTATGACGTCAGACACGCGAATTAATGAATGAGTTTGTAGATAGATGTTTTTGTATAAAAAAGAAGATGTCGTATGATTGCCAATGAGACAACTGTCCACATGAGACCAAAATGACACAGACATTAACCACTATAGGTCACTGTACGGCCTTTAACACAGAGTAAAGCCCATACCGCATAGTCAGCTATAAAAGGCCCGATAAGAATATGTAAAACAATTCAAACGAGTAAACTAACGGCCTAATTTATATATAAAAACAAATGAACGAAAAACAAATATGTAACACATAAACAAACGACAACCACTGAATTAAAGACTTCTGACTTGGGACAGGCACATAAAGAAATAATGTGGCGGGGTCAAACATGTTAGTGGGATCCCAACCCTCCCCTAACCTGGGACAGTGGTATAACAGGAAAAGATGTTAAATTGTTCCTTTTAAAATTGTTACACGATGGTAACTGCTGTACCCATATTTTGACTATTTTATTTATTATGTCTGTTTAGTTCGCGCATTATTGTAAATATAACGGAATTTGATGAGACTGCGATCAAAGTCAGAGGTTCGACGCTTTAAAACAAGGTTTTATCCACCATTTTCTACATTTGAAAATGTCTGTACCAAGTCAGGAATATGACAGTTCTTGTCCATTCGTTTTTTATGTGTTTTGTCATTTGATTTTGCCATGTGAGTATTGAATTTTCCTCTGATTTCAGTATTTTTTTTATATTACTTTGTACATCTTATAAAAAAATCATATGATTTAATAATGTAGAAACGATACTTATAGAAGGGTGACAATATCTTTGCAGTTTTTAAAACAGGTCATGCGTTACAATAACATTGCTACTCAGTGAAAAGTTAACGTCACACATAATGCTATAAATTTATCACACGATACGATACATGATACATTTGTGATGTACAGCATTGTATTTGCATTGAGTGCAGCTATCAGATATTACTTCAATTGTGTATAGTATGCTAACCTTTGTATTGTGTTTTAATAAAATGCTGTGATATTCAAACCGTTCTTTTCATTGAAAAATGTTGCAATAATTATTTGACTAAGCGATTACTATTTGTTACCGCTGTATAAACTATACAAGTCATATAGTTTTCATGTTCCTTGACTTCCATGACATTTTATGTGTTTAAATAAACGTCTAATAAAACGTTTAAAATAAGATAACCATGATATTGATACACAACGAAAAAAGATGTTATGGTAATTGTTTCTTTAGAATGCACTCAGGGAAAACGAGCTGAATGGGAAATGAATATCTAATGACGACGTATTTACGCTCTGCTAGGCTGTCTGGTGAAAGGTTGCAGTATGTCTACATTACATTTGTTGTCGGTAATGTATTCATTGAACCAGGTAAAGATACAAGACAATTTGATTAAGCATTTCTCCCATTAGCGGAAATCTTCTTAACCCATGTTTCATTGACCATGTGATAGGTTTGAAGTTTTTACAGTTACCATTCGGAAATGATTGATTTTCTGAAAATTTATGTAATAGAAAACTATCGATAAAAGTTATTGTTTATATATTTATGCATTTGTCAGAGAACCAAGCCTTTCTTTCCTTGATGATGATGAATACCATTCGACATAATATTAGTGTGTGTCATAAAAAGCACGACGTATATAACGGTTGACACAACAAAAGAGGGAAGCAAGATACCAGAGGTACAGTCAAACTCATAAATCGAAATTAAACTGACAACGCCATGACTAAAAATGAAAAAGAAAAACAGACTAACAATAGTATACATGATAAAACATAGAAAACTCAATAAAAAGCAACACGAACCCCAACCAAAAACTAGGGGTGGTGTCAGGTGCTCCGGAAGGGTAAGCAGATCCTGCTCCACATGTGGCACCCGTCGTGTTGCTCATGTTATAACACATCCGGTAAATAGTCTAATTCGGTAGGTCACATTCATGAAAGGGAATAGGATTTTAGTTACGACGTAAGGAACATATCCCATTTCATCTGTGGTACAGTTATTCTATAACGGTCAGCCAACTCGTTACGGCGTGCGTAAAATTTACGAAAGGATGATTTCAACTTCGCCATTTTGAACTCTTGGTTTAATAGCTTCCTAGTGAGCATCAACCATCTATCAAGAAAATCATGATAGGAAATACAAGCACAGGAATACCGTGTTAGTTGGGAGATATATACCCTGTATGCAGGTGCTGCTGGAGTGTTGCCACTTAGAAATAAAAAAAAAATCACAATTGGATAGCTGAAATCATCTCTTTTGTTGTAAAATTTTGTTTTCAGCCGATCCTCATTGTCAATTTCTAAATGTGAGTCAAGATATGAGGCCGACTTAACTGTATCTGTTGTATCCTTTATCTCTAGTTCGATAGGATAGATGCGTTCAACATTGTCACCAAATTTTGAATTATAACAAACATCATACAGTTCCAAAACAATCAGATGTATCGTATGGTTTCATATAAGTCAATATTTTGCGTCCATGCAACATATTGTTGATATTTGATTGTATATTATTTTAATCATTGAATTGTTGCTTTTTCTTGCTTGCCTGATGATAACTACGTTTCCTCGGTATAGTATCACCACAAAATTTATGTGATGTATTATATACACGTATTCATTAAATCGAATGGATTTTAGTAACCACATGACACATTTAGACCTTCAATGATAAACAAACACTCATACTGTTTATTAATATTTAGTTACATGTATTAAAGTCTAAAGACACATTTATGAAAAATGTAATGGCTTATACAATTATATATATTAACAAAATAAAATTACAAAATATGACAGACATAAACCATGCAAGGACACATTTTTAACATACATATGTAGTTCTCGAGTATCAATGTAAACAGTATTAGTTGAAATGAAATAAAACTATAAATACCTGACGTAGACGAATACATAAAATATATAATGGCCGAAAGCATACACAGTTTTTTTGGTGAATCCATTTCTAATTTGCACACTTAAAAAAACAATGTTCGATTACTTTAGTAGAGTTCATAACCTACTCTTGTCCACAAACGACCATTCATTTATCACAGTTCACAAGAACAACAATGATAATTGCATAACACGAAATAATGAAATTTGATAACATTCGTTTCAAAATATATATTACATACTTGCGTGTTGAAGGTCGTACCTTGACCTATCATTGTAAACTTTTTATACATTGTGAACTAGATGGAGATTTTTTAATACTCACTCATACCACATCTTTTAATTTATATGACAGTTTAGTGAACAATTTCAAAAATAGATATTTAATAAGAAATTCATTCAACTTCACATGTGCACCTATTTTCATATTATGAATGCATTACATTTTTGGTATGACAAAATGTAACGTATGTCAGTGGCGAAAGTTCGACTTTTGGTTTCCTCAATTATTCAAACAACTGAAGTTATATCATTAACGGTATCAATATTACTGTAAAATATGCCCTTTTAGACAATTGATGACCTTACAGTGATGCTTGAGTCCAAAATTAAAATTACGTTAACTGATAAGTTAAGGCAAATTTCAAGTTTTATACTGCAAGAGGTGCATGTATGCTAGTTTTTAAAGTTTATGATTTCAAGGTAAATCCAAATACGTATTAATGAGTTCAAACTGTCATCTTGTACACAGAAAATTGAATGACTACTACAACCCCGGAGTCTATACTCTTGACAAGAATTACAATTACTAATATGAAATAAACAAAATATTAACATGAAACATTCTTTGTTTTCAAAGTAGCAACACTATTAAATGCACCTTTACAGAGTTAATACGGAATATGTAAATACCCTTTGAGTTCATTCTCGAAGTAAATTCACAGGAACAGATTAATCCACCGTATTTAGTCTGTGCGTGGACCAACCACCTGTAATTATGACCAAGACCTCTATAATTGTTTGGTTAATTTCATATCAGTACAAATGCTCGTCAATTTTGTTTTTTTGTTGGTCAAAAATTATTCAATGTATGAGAGATTAGCATCTTAAGTAGTCGGACAACATCCAACCCTTTAATTATGTTACTTTTCTTAACTTGCATATTTCCCTGAACATAGTTAAGTTTTATATCAAAGTTTATTTGTGAAATAATGTGAAAGTGAAGTTGAAATTCGACAGCATTCAATCTTTGAGTAAACAATTGATACGTTATTCTCGTGGATGTTCACACTATAAGGACTTCATATACAGGAGTGTGCTCCTAACACAGAAACTGCTTCAACAAAGTGTTGAGGAGGACAGATGAAAAATGACACTCCGTAAATTTTACGGACACCTTTACAAATTGGTTGATCAATACGATATGTCTTTGTCCAAACAAACTGAGGACATTTTTACCACGTGTTAGATAGTAGTTGGTCATTACGTCGTCTGATGTTTTAATTACCAAACGTGACTTATTTCCGATTGTGACTGATTTTCGCATTGCTACCAGACGTGTCACGGTCCTTTTCTATACCAAATTCATGTATTTAGTTTTCATGTTATATTTGTTATTCTCATCGGATTTTGTCAAATGTGTTAACGTTTTTCCGTTGTGGGTTATGATTAAGATAATTAATCATCCAGTTCATTTATTAGATTTTAGTTTGGATCAACGAAATTTATACTATATATTTGATTTACAGTTTGATTTGGAAGAAACACCAACATACAATGTACATGTACATGATGTAGTTAGATAAAACAATTAACTATCTAATTACTACCACGATTTGATATTAATTAGTATTATAATTTTCATTGTTATTAATAAATGTTATATCAGTATTACAAATCTAATGTTGAATTATATCCTAATTCTATCTTGATGGCTTTGGCTAACTCGGCTGTGTATTTTTATGCGCTGGGTTTTGGTGTTTTATGTAATGTATCCGTTTTTATTCTGTAGTTAGTCACCACTTCGGTTTTATCATGTATATGTATTATATATTCAATTTTATGAAATTTACTGTGCAAAAGTATGAATTATTCTAAATAATAAGGATGTTCTTATCCCAGGTTGAAACCCCTAGCCGTATTGGGCACAACTTTTTGGAGCTTTTGGTCATCAGTGCTCTTCAACTTTGTACTTGTTTTGGCTTTCCAACTTTTTTCATTTGAGCGTCATTGGTTACTTTTGTGTGGAAAAAACGCACGTCTGGCGTATTTTATTTTAAAACTGGTACCTTTTGTTAGCTATTATTCTTGTGTTTCTCTGTCTTATATGTTCTCCCATTTATTTGTATTGTATTCCTGTCCTTTGATGTTGTCATTTTAATATAATATTTAACATAAGAGCGGGAGGTTTGACATGCCACAAAACACACCATTTTTAGTTCACCTAACCTTAAAGGTCAAGAGAACTTTTCTCATCACTTGGCGTCCGTCGTCTGTCGTCCATCCTCGTAGTCGTCTGTTAACTTTTACAAATATCTTCTCCTCTGAAAGTACTGGGCCAAATTTAACCAAACTTGGACACAATCATCACTAGGGTATCAAGTGTAAAGTGTTCGCTTAGACCGCTTGCCAACCAGCATGACCGACATAGCTAAAAATAGAACATAGGGATACAATCCAGTTTTTGGCTTGTATCTCTGAAACTAAAGCATTTAGAGCAAATCTGACATGGGGTTAAAATGTTCATCAGGTTAAGATCTATCTAGATTTATCAGTCAATTTTCAGACGAGTCCTACAACCCGATGTTGGGATGCTGTCCCTGAGGTAGTCATTTTAAAGAAATTTTGCAGTTTTTTGTTATTATTTTAGATATCATTACTACATGTATAAATTATTATTTGAACCTTATTTTACATAATTTCCAAAGCATCAGTAAATGCAGGTGAGCTACACGTGCTCTTGGAAGCCTATATTTTTCTTAAATGTCCTGTACCAATTAAGTCAGGAAAATAGCCATTGTTATATTATAGTTCGTCTCTGTGTGTGTTACATTTTAATGTTGTGTTTTTGTTGTGTCGTAGTTCTCCTCTTATGTTTGATGCGTTTCCCTCAGTTTTAGTTTGTAACCCTGATTTGATGTTTTTTTCTCAATCGATTGATGAATTTCGAACAACGGTATACTACTGTTGCCTTTCTTTAAACCTACATAACACATGTTATATACAGATAATATCAATACCTGAACTACGGCAAACAAGAATCCCTTTACATAAAACTATAACAAATACATTTGGACAAACATTAATTCATTGTCGTTATTTTTAAATGTAAATGCCTTCTTCATAGTCACAAAAAAGAAGACAATTCACTATGCGTAGGACTATAACTATGATGACACTCGTATAGAGGTCAAATGAAGGTTGTGGATTATTTGTTGTCTTAGAGTTAATCTTTTAATATAATAAAAATCACTGAATGCAAACTTTATTTGCCTTGCACATCTTTTTTCCTTACGATTGTTAAGCTGGAATTCATCAATTTCATTCACATATTTCCTTTTCTTTCCTTTTTCTTACAGTGAGTTTTTTTTTGTCACAAATAGGTCTTCAATAAATGTCTGTTTAACCAGTTTGTAGTGCTACTTCCCGGACCTTATAATTTTCACATCAACTGAGTTTATCTGTTTAAGGTGGTACCCAACACTTTCACTAAAATAAATTTGGCTCGTTTAATTTTCATAAAATTTTGTCAAAGTATTTACCTTGATACTTAAACAAAAATATAAAAAATTGAAAAATTTAGAACCAACCGTTTTGTCAGAAAAATTACAGTGGTTATATTGCAATTTGACAAACACCAATTTTGATCATTGAGAAGCTTAATATTCCTTTTACAACACAACGTAATTAAAACGTTAAGCTGACTTTACAGAGTTATCTCCCTGTAGTGTTAGGTACATACAAATGTACCACCTTAGGTTTACTTGTTCTGTTGGATGAAACATTTTCATTTTGTCAGTTTTTATAGACTGCGCATTTTTTTTTACATTTTTACTTTATTACACAGAAACCAACGCATCTCAATCATTATACTATACATATAAACGTATGTCCATTGCATTTACTAACTTAAAGTAGATACGAGTACGTCAAGTAAGATACTGATCCTGTATCACGGGTGTCATTCGGTTTAACGAGAGAAATGATCGTGAAAGAAAATCTAACGGGGGTCAAGTATTGCGAGACGATCGTGAAAGCTCTGGTACCGGATCGTGAAAGAATTTTAATGTAAATTCTAGGTCGGATTCTGTAAAAAAAAAATGGCTTAATTTTCAAAACGCGAAACAAATCCGAACAAAATAATATGTTTGTCATTATGGTTCAACTTCCTCAACATTAGTGTGAAATAATATAAGGAAATATGCAGTACTTTACGAAAAAACACAAAAGGTGCAATTCATGTCTTTGAAAAAAATTTGAAAAAACACGCTATTTGTACCTATAATCATGATAATGGTCATATTTCAATATATCATGATAAATGTGAAATTTAATCTTTGGTGTATCTGATAGTACAGTAAAATAAAAGTATGCTCTTCTCTTAAAAGCTTTAATTTGTTTACGAAAACCTTGAATGTTGTTGAATTTTCATCAAACTTGATCGTGAAAGATCAGACAACGCATTATTTTGATCGTGAAAGACAATGCGTGACCAGACTTAATACTAGTAATCAGTTATCAATATTTCGTTTACCATTTTATATACCTGCAACTGGTTAAAACCCGTAACTATTTTGATAAGAATGAACATTAAACCTACTGTTTTTTTTTAATTCAACTCTTTACATCGACAGTTAAAAAAACAAACTAAAAACGTGTCTAAATCACTTTGACAAATTCAGCTCTGAGAATCGGTCTAGTACAATTCAGACAGACCGCCACTATTTAGCCAATAACATGGGTATGCAACGTTTAAATACAAATATTAACCATCAACTAAAAACTTACAGCAATAAACAGCATCTTTCATGAACAATTAGAGAAACGAGATAACCAACATTTTGTGCAACAGTACTTTCTTTAGTTCTATTTGTCTTTATATATAAACAACGTACCAGATGTCAATTGATTTCCAATGAGATAACTATATACTACAGACTAAAGAATACCAGAGCGCAACTGTTGAAATGTCTCGACAGCTTTACTTATGATAGTATATTTGTTCAACGTCTGTAATATTAAGGGTTTTACCTGAAGTGTCAAATACGCTTAAGATTGTCAATGGTTCATAAATAGAGGTCAAGGTCAGATGAACTATGCCATGCAGATCTCTATAAACATCCCGTACACCAAATATAGGTGTTCCGATTCACACAATACCTTAGAAACTGACAAATGTAAAAGTTAGGTCTGGTCAATTAAATTTGAACATAAGGTCGCAAGTATACGAACCCTGACCAACAGACAGACATAGACATCTTACTATCATTCAATATATCAAATACAATTGACGTCATATATGAAACATGCAGACAGATATGTACACCATACACTAAATACCGTGGCGCTATAGCATACACGATATATAAAAGGCCAAACAACATAAAACGAACATTGCCAAATGATACATTATAATGAGGTCAATGTTATTTGAAACCTTGCAGAAGTCAAAAATGTACACCTTACAATCATAACAACAGAGTTATCCTAAAGCTTAACGAATACGGACTTGACCACAAAACAAAATCTTGATCCAAGAAATGAGGCAAAGTCAGGTGAATCCTGTCTGACGGACATGTAGATTATACATGTTATAGGATCTAATATACAAAATGTAGTTATCCTATAACTCGTAGTAAGTGAGTACTTCACATGACAATAAAAACCCTTCATCATACAATCAGCCAACTATTATACAAATAACATGTTCACAAATGGACAAATAATAATTTGCTTGTATTATTTGTACTTGTACAAATAAAATATCCTGTTATCTCGTTTATATCTTGAGCAAGCGATAATATGGATTGTCTTTATGGGTATCGGTTCAGTCTTCGAGGTCTACGTTTGAACAAAAGTTTCAAGTGCCGGGTGTAACTTACAGGATAATTGCAATATATATAACATGCTTCAATTTTTTGAGGATCTTGGCCTATCTAGTTTTTCTCAATACCTATAACATATATTAATTATCATATAATTTAAGATAATTAGAAAGTCTTAGTAGCATCTGATCTTTCACGATCCTTTTCACGATCTTTCACAATCAGAAAAATCAATTTTGTGTAAATATTTCTTTCTTTACCAAGTGTCAGATTATGTTTACACAAAATAACTATGAGAACCTTTTGATTCATTCAAATAGAATGTTCTTATTCGGATAAAAGTAGTTTATTTTATTCGAATTTGTGAAAAAATCATGTTTGTTTACATTTTTGATGGCATTGAAATATCGAGATGTAGTCTGCCTTTTGTTGTTTTGTAAAAACTATATACTTTTATAACTGGATTTTCTCACATACTGATCATAATGTTGAACCATTTTGACAGACAGTTTTATTTTGTTGTAAATTTATGTGTGTAATTAAATAAATAACATTATTTAATGACCTTTTATATGTCTTCTCGATTAAATTTCTTTCACGATCCGTTACCAGAGCTTTCACGATCGTCTCGCAATACTTGACCCCCGTTAGATATTCTTTCACGATCATTTCTCTATTTATTATATTAGATTATTTATTAGATTCGTTTTTTTTCTTTTTTCTTCATTTGTTTTTTGCTCGTCAGTTACTCATTTATGTTACAATGTCATTATCTCAAGCGTAATTAATAAATTGTTTTGTGAAACTGCCAGACATCGATATGTTTCATCTGTATACGTTTTAAGTAATGATACAAATACATAATGTTTAAGATGTGCACGGCTAAATGAACATTCTATATAGATAAATTTATTAATTACGCTTGGCGTATTATGACATTGTAACAGAAATGAGTAACTGACGAGCAAAAAACAAATGAAGAAAAAAGAAAAAAAACGAATCTAATTACATTACTTTGCACGAAGTAGTTGCAATATTTATAGGTAAAATACAAAAACACACAATTATTCTTCAGCACAACATTCCCATTTAGAGTGAGCTATTCTACAAAGGCATCAGGTCAGCTTTATGTGGGCCCGTGTTGAAGAACCATACTTTGACCTATAATGGTTTACTTTACAAAATGTGACATGGATGGAGAGTTGTCTCATTGGCATTCATACCACATCTTCTTATATCTATGTACTTTTTAACCCTTCTTTCCTAACAGTGACACATAATGAGAAATTAGGCAGGGAAAAAAAATATGCTATAAACTTCTAAAGTTCTAATTTTTCATATGTTTATACATGTTGTGTCTTTACTAAATTTTAACTTTTTAATACATGAGTTAATTTCCCGGGAAATAATTTCCCTTCATGTTAGTTTTGAAAACTACAATTGATCTAGTTAAGGTTCCTTACGTTAATGATTACAGAAGACAGAAATTACGCGTCATTCTGAAATAAATATTCATTTAAGAATTTAATGCTTCTTTTTGTAACTTCATCGGGATGTAAAAGTGTTGACCGAAGTACAATTTCTCTAACGGCAATCAGTAGACTGGCAGTAAACAGTAAGCATATAAATTAGTAAGAAAGAAATAAAAGAAAGGGAATTGTAGCAAGTCTAGCTCCTATCCTATTGTCAACAGAATTGTTATGTGATTTCGTTACTTAACTTGTTATTTATTGCCGTAGTTTTTTTTCACTTTCCCCTTTTAATTCCGTCCATATTAATATTTCTTTCCGTTTCCGTTCCGTTTTCCGTTTCCCCCATTTAGTAACAGCCCTGTTCGATATGAACGGCGACAACATCCGGATTAATTTGTAACGGTTTAGTATATTTTTTTCATATCTTGCTCCTACCTAGACTTGCTGCATGTCCCTTCCTAATTATGTTTTTTTTCTTCAATTTTGCCCTTTTAACAATTTTACTGCTGTAACTAGGAGAATACCATAATACTGACATCTGTCCAAAGCCAGGAGGCTCTGGCCTTGGTTAGTCTGGTATCATTTCTTAATTTTACTTTCTTGTGTATAATTCGGAGTTTAGTATGACGTCCAGTATCACTGAACTAGTACATGTATACACATTTGTGTAGGGCACAGCTAAAGGACACCCCCGTGTGCGGGATTTTCTCGCTGCATTGAAGTCCCATTGGTGGCCTTCGACTGTTGTCTGCTCCATGGTCGGGTTGTTGTCTGTTTGACACATACCCCATTTCCATTCTCAATTTACCTAAACGGAAATTGAGCAGTTAGAAAAAGGTCATGGTAAATTGAAATTATTAGAACAGGTCCAACAAGCAATTGATTCATGGAACTGTTCTGGACCAGGTGCTATTAAGTGAACGCTATCAGTCATATCTTAGATAATCGGGTGTAAGGCCAGTACAAACATCTAGCAATCAGATGCATTGTGTAAATTAAAGAATTATTTCCGTCATAAACAAGAGCAGAGCAGATTGAGTTTTTAGTTGTCTTGACATAGCATAAAAATAAAAGATACTTTCAACATTCCTTTAGTGTGAATGAATATAAATGCATGTCTATGTCAGCGGGAGTAACATGAGAAGCTGGATCTGTTTACCCTTCCGGAACAACTGAGATCTCCTCCAGATTTTGGTAGGGTTTGTGTTGCGTAGCCTTTAGTTTAAATGTTGAATGTTGTGTACTATTGTTTGTCTGTCTGTCTTTTGGTAATTGTTTTTCTTTTTAAGTCATTGCGTTGTCAGTTTATTTGCGATTCGTGAGTTTGAATGTCCCTTTGGTATCTTTCGCCGATTTTCTAATGTTTTCAATTATAGAAAAGCAGCATACTGAATGAGTGATACTTTTCATAATTGTAATGTTATGAAAAATAAAATTCACGACTACTGGAGAGGGATTGAATTTTCAGAAAATAATTCTACTTAAAGCAGTGTGAACAATTCAATTTTGAAAACCGTAGGACATGACTACAACTAACTTGGTAAGGGCGCTGTGCAAATCGTTTATCAATGTAGGCAACTATTTTTCTGACACCTGTTTGCATCAATTCCTATTTACTATGATTATTGGTTTTTAATTATAGATTTAATGCTTTCCCGACGTTAGTATCTTACAGCGTACATCAATATTGTCATCCGTGAGAAAGACTTTGAAAAGTGAGTAATTTTGTCAATTTTTGAATAAAAATAAAGTGAATTGAAGTTTATAGTTTATAGTTCCCGGTTTTCCATATTGGTTGTTGTCCATACATCATTGTCCTATTATGTTTCTTTTACGTTTTCATTCCATTACACAAGAAAAGATAATACAAAAATCACCAAGGGAAAATAAAGCATAATGAAGGTTGGTCAGAAGGAAACCCATTGCAAACAATACAATCCTAAAACGAGAATGATGACCATACAGGAACATTTAAACAAGAACTGTTCGAGATCGGCCCATTGCTACTGGTTATCGTGCGATAATGCCATTTCGGGGATCTTTGCCTACGAACAGACACACAGATGCCCATATCCAATATAGTGCAGAGCTCGCCAAAGTTGGAAATTAGCTTCGTGGAGGAAGATCAATTGTTCCAATGGAATTAGGTTTATCTTCCTTGGCCCAATCGTAGCCCGAATTTGAACCATATCGAGCATAATTGGAACACTATTGGGCGTAAAGTGCATGAAAGGACACCCCAGTTCAAACAAGTCATGAAATAAACAATACCCTTCGTCAAGAGTGGTTGCTGCTAGCTTAGCAACAAATTAGTCGACTTATGGCAGGAATCAGAAGACGTTAAGATGGGGTTATCCGTTTGAAAGGAGGTTGCGCACAAAGTACTAATTCTTTGGCGTATAACGATCAACAATGATGTGAACAATCATCTAAAGATTAATTTTGAAATGTCTGACATTGTAAAGTTCGACTACAGTAAAAGTTGAAAAATGATTTTTTTTTGTACAAAGAACACTTCATTTTGTTATAAAAATTTTGGTTAGATAAAACTTTTTTTTTTCATACAGTTTTTGTTCGTTTTAAAGCCAATGCTATCATTAATTACGTTTCAATATTATTTTACAAATATTTTATCATATCCCATCAAATACAAGAGAATGATTTTTCAAGTTTTAAAAAATCAAGGTGTTGCAATACTTTTTTCCATGTGTATATATAATTGCACTTGTTGACTCATACTAAACGAATCAAATTGATTTAAGTGTTCAAGTCAGCTAATATCAATAGGGTTGAAGACCCGTCGTGACATCGGTGGTTTTCTGCTATGAGATCGGATTGTTGTGACTTTTCGCTTTATTGCGCCCATTTCAATGTACATGTAAAGGTGGTCTTCATCCCATTGTACACACTGATACTTACTTTTGTGTTCCCTTATTATTATTGGTATAGTACTAAACTACTAAGTATAACCACCACGAAATATACAGTTTGTAACCTACAGGTATTCGATACAAATCATATACAAATATTATCCTTCAAACATGCTGAACTCCGTGAAAAGGTCAAAGCGGAAAGTTCCTAATCAAATAGCCTAATCAAAAACTCAAACAGATAAAACGAATGGATAACAACTGTAATAAATCAGGCTTGAAAGAGGCTTTTTTCTTAGTAGAAAATGGGGGATTAAACCTTGTTTTATAGCAAGCTAAATCCTCACTTGTATAACAGTCGCATTCAATTCAATAATCAATTTTCTTTTAAATTGAATAGCATATGTACAGACAGCATGATAATAATGACAATGTCATTTTGTTTTCATAATAATATTATTGATGATTTATTCTTTTTCAAATATCATTCCTGAAAAATTGTCTCTTCATATCCATGTTGCCTGCCTCTGTATACACGATATACTCGTGAAGGTTCGCTATATTCATGATATACTTCTGAAGGTTCGCTATATTCATGATAAACTTCTGAAGGTTCGCTATATTCATGATAAACTTCTGAAGGTTCGCTATATATATGAGACACTTTCTCCTCCCCTTCGTTTCTGAAATGGATATATGTACTAATTGAGAATGGAGGTGTGCTTCAGCTGGCCCCTTAAAAAAATGTGTACAAAGAACATGATGTAGAGACTTCGTATACACGTACGACATTGCAAATATACAATTCAGGAAATTTTCTTCGGTCATATATCATGGATAAAACGAACCCGTTATTAAACATATATCTGATCCACATTACGCATGTTACGTGTCATGCTTGTAAATATCATTTAGAATCGTTTACTCGATAAAAACTAATTATGGTACTTCAGTATGGTCAAACACAGCTTATATCTGTAAAACGATCTCTGATCGAACTGTCTGAACTGTCTTCCTTAAATCTGTTCTAGCGTTTAACAGCACCAATTTGTTAAAGGTAGACCTGTTTTAGTGCATAGGGGCTTGATACAAGTATATATGTATGTGAATAGCTCATATGCTAATCAAAATACATGTTAACAAATACTGGCTTGCATGCATCATCCAAAACGCATATTTTAACCAATATCAAAAAGCAATTATCTGTTACCAAATAACGAATCCACAGATAAACTCGGAATAAATAATTGAAATTAATACTGAGTAAATAAAGGAAACATTAGTTTAGGAATTTGAAACATTTAACCGTAGAATGCATTTGTCTCGATTGTAAAACAAACACGTTCGTTTAAAATGTGCGAAAGTTTACGATTTATAGTTCAATAATATATATTTACTAATGAAATTAACAGCTTAATTCCAAGCCTAATATTATAGAAATACGGTGATAGTGTATGATTAACTATAAACTGTACGTCAAAACATGGCTATTAACAACAACCGAACGTTAATATCGTCAAATATATAAGTCCTTTCATGACACAAATTGAAAAAAAATAACTGTTGATATGTCCCCCCCCCCCCCCTACTTGCCGACTTGTTTCTTTATTGTTATGAGACTGACTTCATGCAGAAACTTCTTAGGAAGAAAGAAATTTGGTGACTATGCGGAACGCATCTATCCCATCGAACTAGAGATAAAGGATACTACAGATGCAGGTAAGTCGGCCTCATATCTTGACTTACATCTAGATATTGACAGTGAGTGTCGGTTGAAAACAAACTTAACGACAAAAGAGATGATTTCAGCTTTCTTATTGTGAATTTTCAATTTCTAAGTAGCAACATTCCAGCAGCACCCGCATACGGGGTATATATCTCCCAATTGATACGATATTCCCGTGCTTGCATTTCCTATCATGATTTTCTTGATAGAGGGTTGCTGCTCACAAGGAAGCTAATTAACCGTTAAACCGTTTCACAAATGACATCGGATAAGTTCTTTACGTCGTTACTACAATCTCCTTCCCATTCATGAATGTGACCTACCGGGTGTCACATGTGGAGCAGGGTCTGCTTACCCTTCCGCAGCACCTGATATCACCTCTTAGTTTTTGGTGGGGTTCGTGTTGTTTATTCTTTAGGTTCCTATGGTGTGTCTTGTGTACTATTGTTTGTCTGTTTGTCTTTTTAATTTTTAGCCATGGCTTTGTCAGTTTAATTTCAATTTATGAGTTTGACTGTCCCTTTGGTATCTTTCGTCCCTCTTTTATGAATACACTTTATCTGTTTTGTACAGAATAATATAGCGTAGGCAATATATTCGGTTTAAGATTAAAACTACTTACGTTACATTGGTGGATGTATACTTGGATTGATCTTTTTGTCGTTTTTTTATGAGGCAATAAATTGCAATAACAACCAATAATCCAGATATGATTATTCCTCCTGCTTTAATAAGTCCAGTGTAATGATTCAGTATTTCTGAAACTGTAATTTTAACACCTAGGAATATCGAAGTATTAAACTATAATTTTTAACTTGAACGTTAATTAACTGTGACAATTTTAGATCAAAATATTATTTGTAACAGCAATTGTCCTGTGATTTCTTTTTAATTATCTCTTCTTATATATTGGTAATGAACGGTAAAAAATTACAAATTACGAAAATTAGAAGTATTTTAAACATGGTTGAATACGATAGTTCAAAAAAGAATTCAGACTATGTAGGAAAACTGTTCTTACAAATAGTGTTTTCTAAAATAAGCTAATTGGTAACAAATTAATTTAAGCGTCAGTTCATGCCAAACCTACATCAAACGTTAGGAAAAATCAGTCGGGAATTGAAATATGAATAGAAAATTCTACCGCAGATCCGAATACAAACTTTATTCCGATGCATGCCCAAAGTAGCATTGTTTGGCGATTTTGTTCAAATATGTGTTCAGTATCAGACATTTATTTGTGGTTTTCAACTATAATCCCAAATGCAAATATCGATTATTAATGTGTAGGTGTAAGGTTGAAGTCGGGTGTACGATCAGACGAACAGAAGGCTGCAAAACAGGGTCCGTGTTAAAACTTAAAAACGTTTGACGAAAGCTTTTAGATATAGATGTGTTGTTTCCTGAAACTAAAGGGAGGTGGAATCGAATTCACGATTTCTGTTTTTTTTTTCTTCAGTTGTTGATGCATTTGCCTTTTAAAGGTGATACTTAGATTGATTTAGGCCAATTTATTTTGATGGATTCCGCTTGGGTGTCTAGATTTGCAAATATCGTTAAATCATCTTTATGCAGGGAAATTTGAATTGCTGTCAATCTGTCATAACTTTCATAACTTGACTAACTCACATGGATGAATAAACAAAAAAACTAAAAATCACTAAATTAAATTTTGAATCAAAACCAAAAAGTATTTTGATCTTTAGATTAATATAACAAAGAAGTTTGTACAGTTTTAAGCTATAATCATAAATTAATTTTGAGATGCGGCGCGACATGTAAAAAAACCTTCCCCCTTTTTTTGCAAAATACTGAATAACTCAAAAATAAAATTTTGAATCATCACCAAAAAGTATACAGATCTTTAATTAATGTAACAAAGAAGTGTGTAAAGGGTTAAGCAATACTCATAAATCGTTTTTGGGATACGGCACGACATGTAAAACCCACCTCCCCCTTTTTTTCAAAATACTCAATAACTCAAAAATGAAATTTTGAATCATCACCAAAAAGTATACAGATCTTAAGATTAATATAACTAAGAAGTGTGTAAAGTTTTTAGCAAAGCAATAATCAAAAATCGTTTTTGATATACGATGCGACATGTGAAAAAAAAACACACCCTTTAGTTTTAGTTACAAAGTGCCGTAACTCAAAAAGTTTTAATCTTATTTTCACCAAAAAGTATACAGATCATTTGATCATCATAAGAAACTATGAAATTTGGATAAGTCGTTCTCAAGTAACGGTGCGACATGTTTACGCCGGACAGACAGGCGTACAGACGGACGGATAGACGGACGGACACCGGACATTTGTATAACATGATACGTCCCGTAAAAATTTTGACGGGCGTATAAAAAATAACATTCAATCTTATCCAATATTCAGTAGTTAATTGTTTGTTTGAAGGTTGATATGTATGTATATATACATATATTGAAGTATAACTACTTTATCATGTTTATTTTCACTTTTAATTATGTCTAATAAACAAACTAACTTGTTCTTGTTAACGTTGTTTTTGGTGGTGTTATTTTTATCGTGCAATCAATGTCAGTAGAGGGAAAACGGTAGTATTTAATTTTCCCAGCATTAGGTTGGCCTTTTGTGTACCCAAGGCAGGTGAAGGAAGTCAAATTAGGAGCGCTGTGATTGGATGTAAAAGAGGGACGAAAGATACCAAAGGGACAGTCAAACTCATAAATCTAAAACAAACTGACAACGCCATGTAAGGGTACAATATATGTTTTATTTATCTATGAATAACTGCAGTGTGTATATTTACAATATAAATTTTAAAACCTATTGAAATATTTTCTGGAGAATTATTCGAAAAGACTTGCAAAATTTCATAAATTTGGTGCAAAATGACGGTGGACATGGATAACATAAACAAGCTCCGTTGGAAGTTGGTCATGATACTATTTGGCTTTAATTTTTAAAACAGAGTAATAAAGTACTAACACAACATATAACTGTTTTATCCAGGTTTTTATCTTAAAAAGTGGTAAATTTAGAAAATGTTAACATTGTCGCCTATGGCAGAATAAATAGTACCGTTTTCCCTAGAAACGGATGGTACAGATGTTTTCTGTGTTGTTCCTGTTGTTATCCCGTCTGTTGTACTGTCAATTTCGATTGAAGTGGATGGTTTCATTGCGTTTTGCGTTGTTTCTATCCATTTCACAGATGTCGCAGTTCCAATTGCAGTAGACATTGATGGTATTGATTGTTTCTGTGTTGTCGCTGTTGGTGTCATTATTGTAGTTGCTATAAAAAATTAAAAGCAAATGTTTAACAAATGATGATCATGTTGTGAAAGATGTAGACTTGTTAACGAGGTGTCGATTGAGTCAGTTTGACGAATATTGTTGTAATATTGATTGTTTTATTATAAAAACGAAGATGTGGTATGATTGTCAGTACGACAATTTTCCACAAGGAAGCAAGGGAAACTGAAATTAACAAGTAAAGGTCACCGTACGGCCTTCAACAATGAGCAAAGTCCATACCACATAGTCAGCTATAAAACGACTAAAATGACGAATGTAAAACCACGGTCTCATGAATGTAAAATATATAAACGAAACAAAATTAGAAACACACCAACAAACGAGAACCACTGAATTACAGGCTCCTGACTTGAGACAGACACATACATTTACATAGCTTTTTGTGCTAAGAAGGCAATATGTACACCACACATTGTTCTGTGTAAAGATAAACCTGCGCACCATGAACAGTATTAAGGCACGACCTATATAGATAAATTTCAAAGCATTACTATTTAAGAAAGGATATTAACTTCTTCTTGATTCCGCTATTAATTTATTTTTATTCCTGCAGAGGATGATAAAATAACCTTACCTTGTATATTTAACTATGAAAATATAAAATTACTGAATGATCTTTTTTAATAAATAATGTAGGCGTAAATATGAACTTTCAGAAGCCTTTATAACTAAACCCTGTGCGTGAAACAAATACATACTAGGAAATTGCGCAATCTATCAAGAAACAAGAGGTGATTAATATTTAAGAATTGAATGCTGCCTTTTGTAAATTTATTGGGGTGTAAAAGCGTTGACCGAAGTACATTTTGTATGAAGCGCGGAAGCGCTTCATACTAAAAATGTGCGCACGGTCAACGCTTTTACAACCCTATAAAGTTACAAAAAGAAGCATTCAATACTTATAATTACATTTTTTGTAGCTAGAATCATGAACACACGATTTTTATCAAGTTTTCATTTAATTTACCTGTGCACTTTATTGTGGGACCTCGTGTCATCATGAATGATAAATGTTATTGTCTAATACAATTGTTTCAGGAATAGCACGCGATGTGCAGTTAGCCAATCAGAATAACGTATTATAATGAAACATACATATAATGAAATTATAGTATAATATAAGTTAAGTAGTTATCAAAGGTACCAGGATTATAACTTAATACGTGAGACACACGTTTCGTCTACATAAGACTCCTCAAAAACAATTATAGAGCCAACAAGGTAAAAGCTGAAGAGCATTGAAGTCCCAAAATTCCAAAAAGTTGTGCTAAATACGGCTGTGGTAATCTATTCCTGGGATAAAAAAATCATTAGTTTTTCGAAAAATTAAAAGTTTTGAAATTTATAAAGACCAAAATTAAGACACGTCACTGTTGAAAATAACGAGGTCAATATATAAAGGCAACAGTAGTATACCGCTGTTCAAAACTCATAAATCCATGGACAAAAAACTAAATCGGGGTAACAAACTAAAACCGAGGGAAACGCATTAAATATAAGAGAAGAACAACGACACAACACTAAAATGTAACACACACAGAAACGGACCAAACATAAGACAAAATCCCACGAGAATAACAATACCACTGTTGGTGGAGGTTTTCGCACGATAGGTTATTACTAGTCCAATAGTCAGCACTTCTAAGTTGACATAAATTATCTGTGATATGATACTTAATTAGAATTTTTTGAAAAAAAGTTTTTACACCCCTTTGAATAGAGTTCCTTACAATGTAACTGTTTTGGACAAAAACTTTTATGTTAGGCCATTGGTGCTCCTTGACTACGTACTTTGTTTGCCTTTTTGATTCGAGCGTCATTGTTGAGTCTTTTTGTCGACGAAATGCGTGTTTGCTCTACACAATTTTAATCGAGGTATCTATGATGAAATTATAGACATTCCTTACCATTTGATAAAAGAATGATAATAAATTCTTATGGAAAAGGAATAAATAAAAACATGAATCATATACCCACGTCACAGGCACTATTCCATGGTTCACACAACTGCTGGTAAATTAGCATTATTCCAATATCAGAAAACAAATCCATCATATATATTGAGAGTATGTCATTCTGAATAAAAAGGAATAATGTCTATAACCGAAGGTAATTGGATGAAAAATGTAACACGTGCTGGAATATGATTCGGTTCTTCTGTTCTATTTGTTTGTGTTCAATGATTTTAGCTTAAATGTTGAATATCGACTTTTCATGCAATTAAACTTATTGCTAATATTTCAAAGAAAGAATAATCAGCCTTACCCGTCGTGCAATTAACATCCTCCCATCCAGGATCACATGTGCAGTTAAAACTGTCGGTCAAATCAACACACGTGCCGTTGTTCTGACACGGATTTGGATCGCACCTGTCATCTAAAAATATAAAAAAAATCAGAGTAAACTCATATCTTCATTTTGACAATGCCTGTTATAAAGTTGTTATATGTTTATGCGTTTAAACAATTGATTTTTGGTGGCGGTATGGTCATTATTATTATCCTCTACGACATACAAAATAGCTGATCCGAACGATCATTGACAATGTAGGTAATGGTAGTTAAGCCTGATTGTATAGATACGTAAACTTTTCAATATTCTTATATTGGCTAGACATTGCCTAAAAAATTAAACAATACTAACTAAAACATGTCTCTTTGAGAACAACTAAAGTCGAAGCTCGTTCAATCAAAGCATTGAGACATGACTTGGATAATCTATTATGATATGAGTTCAGACATGCCACTTTACACTGTCACTGGGGCAATGCTCTACAATATTTGAGTCTTGGTACATATGATGATTATATAGACGGTTCTGACCCTAATATTTGATGAAAAACTGGAAGGATGATTTTGGTAAATAGTAAAGAACAATCAATACATACCCACGTCACAGGCGCTGTTCCATGGTTCGCACAAGGATGCATCATTTGGCAAAACGTCATTGGAGCCTGCAATGAAAGTATAAAAAACATAACAATTACTGAAGTTTTGTTTAACTAGGAAGTTTTCAGTTAACATTTTGATGTTCTGATAAAACAAATGTACACATAATTATTTTACAGGTTATATGCAATTTTAACCAATTTATGATTTTTCAAAGAGGTTGTCACTTTCCATGGACATTGATTTTAAGTATTACACAGATATTGCAATTTCATTTTTCTGTTTTGTATGCACAAAATTTGAAATATTTTGCAGACGTTCTGCATTGAAGTAACAAAAGTTAGATGCATTATTATTTAAATATTCACAGAGGCAAAGCAAACAACCCAACCTGTCTTCAATAAAAGATTCACAGTTGTATTCCTAACGCTTTTGAGTTCGTACTTATACAACTCATTTAATAAAACAGCATAGATAGTATCACAACTGTTGAATTCAATAAATAAATGCATATAAGATAAGCAAAATACCTCATTTCCAAATACTTGTATTTCATGTAAAGACCATATGCAGCACAAACAAAAAATCAATAAACCAGACTATGATTTTAACTTATTATGCTCAAACTGTATTGAACCAAAATCATAGGTAAAAATATATCTTAATTATGCACATATTTCAAATATTCCACACCAAGCAAACACCTGTGGTACGCATGCATGTCTAGTTGATGTGAGCTTACTCATGGTACAAGAATGCTACCTTGAAAATACTGGACGAAGTGAAAAAAAGACAAACGTAAGTACAATAGAACACGCGCTTATCATAAAATCTATCAGAGGATATATACATGTATCTATGTAGTACCTTGTTTTCTTAAGGTTCGAATTTTAGGTGAGCCTGTGTATTGACACACAGTACTACTCATGGGTGCATTATCAGCTGACATAAATGCTCTCTCATTTGGCTCTGTGCTAGAGTTTATATCTATAAAGGAAAACATATAAAATTGATACCTTAATGTAAACATTTACATACATGTAGGGGAGTCATACTAGTTATACCTTTGGCGTTTCTGATAATAGTTATCAAAAGTACCAGGATTATAAGTATTATTAGTACGGCAGACGCGCGTTTCGTCTACATAAGACTCATCAGTGACGCTCATATCAAAATATTTATAAAGCAAGAGCATTGAGGAACCAAAATTTCAAACAGTTGTGCCAAATACGGCTAAGGTAATCTATTTTTGGGACAAGAACAGTTTTTAGAAAAAAATGATGATGGACTATAAGGCCCCGATTATATCATTAGCTTAGTAATCAGTACTTCGATATAAAAACGATTTATAAAACACATTTATTGAATTGTCCCTGTCATAAATTTATTTTAAAGGAACTAAGGTTTCAACTCATTTAGGAAAATTTGATCTTAGATGGATTTGGGTATTTTCAAAAAGTCTTAGATATACATTTGGTAATTCAAGAAATAAATAATACATATAAACGCAATATAATAATCTACCGAGATGATCTCAGAAGACGTCCACAGCCACATGTAACTCAATAGAAACATAAAAAAGATAGCGAGCATATGCAACGTATGGTATTGTTCCATCCTCAGCAGTTGAGATCACCCAAGTATTTTGGTAGGGTTCGTGCTTAGTCTTTCAATTTCTGTGTTGTGTTTTGTGTACTATTGGTTGTATTTTTTTTCTTTCTTAGCCATGGCGTTTTCAGTTTATGCTCGATTTATCAGTTTAAATGTCCCTCTGGTATCTTTCGGCCCACTCGTAAGAATTTGGTCTCAACGTGTCAGTCTTACACAAATCAGGGTTAATATAATCAGCATATCACATTAGAACATTCACTTCCTGGAAATGTCTTTCCCACTGGACTTTGAACAGCCGTCCGTCATCATCGTCTTCATCAGAATGCATCTTCATCTTACATTCTATTTAGTCAATTCTCCTCACTGGACGTAAAGCAACCGACCATCAATCAATCAATCACTTACATGTATTTTCCATTATTGAACTTTTAATATTTCAGGTTCTTGAGCTCATTACATAACGACAAAAACAATCAAGAGAAGATTAAGGTTTTCGAGCAGTTTCATGCTTGGTCTATTCAGGTTTGAAAGATCTAGGATTTTAGCTAGTTAGTGGGTTTTTTCCTGAGGCAAAAGGTTAGATTTCCAAATAATTAAGAAACGGAAACATTTGAAGGATTTATATTTAAATAACTAAGAGTTTGACAATAATTAGAATGAATGACAAATTATTTGAATGCATAAGTGAAAAATTTAAATTTGGGAAAAATTTTGCAATATTTCAAATAAAAATATTGAAAAATTAAGAACGAAAAACATTGAAATTTGATACATGTCAAGATTCATGTTCTTAAGATTAACGTGAAAGCCCCAGTACAAATTTAAAATGTATTAAAAGATTGAGGAGCTGATAAAATCGAAATGGACAAATAGTATAGCCAAACAGGGCAAGGAATCAGATCTTTGCAAAAGGGAGACATATTCCGAAATATGGAACAATTTTGAAAAATTTATAACATCTAAGTTCAAAATTGCAATATCTTAAGTTGTAGATTGATTCTGCAATAATGGATTTTGAAGTAGTGAAGCCCTAGGAGACAAACGTATCGACCAATTGTATAAATAACATTAACTCTTTGAATTTGACTACACCAGATTTGGATATCGACAACTATTGTCTCTTTAGTAATGTTCGATTCTAATTCGAAAGCACCATATTGCCTTTAACAATGACCAGAGCTCAAAGCGTATGCTCAGCTATAAAAGGCCCCTAAATGACAAATGTAAAACAACGGACTAATGACAAAAACTAAATAAAATGGAAAACTTATGTCTGTTGTATGTAAGATTTAATAGTAATGATTCTGAGCATTGCTAAAAAAGCATGTTAATAATGTTTTTCCATATTTTGTTTCTCCATTTTTGGTTTCAATTTTTTTTTAAACAAAATCTATGAATAATAATCATTGATGATAACATTCGTGCATCCAATACAACACAATACAACAATACGTCATTATTTACAATCATATTTGCATCTTGTTATTTCTTAACATAAACCTGCAGTTTGTAAACATTTGTATGTGGATGTTTTATTTGGACTTACCGGACATAGACAAATATTGTGCATGCATTTCTAAAAATTTACTAACTAACTTACATTTTACTAGCTTTGCATTTTCCTGTCTATACATTTGGATTTCGAATTTTTGTTTGAATTTATTAGTATACCACGTGTTTGTAATTACATAATTGTTGTCGTGGCTTATGTGCACTTTGAATAAACGCATCACTGATATATGTAACAGCACATCCGAACCTTTTTTCCCTATTTACTGTAAAGTTTTCTGGTTTTCTAAATTTGGGTCAGGATTTTTTCAGTCTGATATATTGAGGAATAAAACCACGTACCTGATAAAAGGTAAAAATAATACAAATCGGTAGTAATCTTTGCCAATTTCATACATAGATATAGCCACAAATTGTTACCAGGTCTATCTGAAAAGCTACTGTCACTTCTGAAAAATATATTCAAGAACACTGAATTGTGAGAACGACATTCAAAATGTGTCTAGTTAAACACTACTCATTTATAGGTTATGATTGTAAAAAATACAATGCGAAGTTTGACCAAAATATAGTAACTTTACAGATTAATAATCAAAACTTATTGTCATGATCATTTGACAATTGAACTTTTTAAAGAAAAAAGTAAAGCATCTGTAATGGTCTGTTAGGTAATATTCAATACCTACTCGTTGCGATTTGACATGATTATTTCATTATTTTTATATTTGTCAAGCTGTCATTTGTTTATTAAAGTTATGGGCTATTACAAAAGAAAAAGAAAATTATTATTTTCATTGAAGGAAAAAGAGTGAGTATGTTCTTACAGCCAATCAATACAAAACCGTCAAACAGAACCGTAAAATTAGTTTTACCTTTTTTAGGTAAATGTGGGTTTGTGTAATGAAGTAATCATAGTGCTTAAGATAATATTTCTTCTTGTCGTTAATGTGCTTTTGAATAGAGATTTTTGAATACAATTCAAGAATTTCACATACATGAACTATCCTGTACCTTATTCTAGATAGGCAGAAAACTATAGCCGCATATTTTATCAGCAACACCATGTGAATTTAAATACAAAAGGTTTGTAATAATTATTTGATCCCTACAATGAGATAATGCCCTTAAACGACTATTTTTGCCATTTTGTTTCATTGCTAAAGAGTAGAACACACAATTCTGCATTCTTCAGATCTTGAGGTAAAGAACAGCTCGCATCTAAAAGTATAGATGTAGAGGTCACAAAAAATGAGAAAGTATGAACATCTAACAAAGACCAGGACGGATATAAAACCGAATTAAACAAAATGACTCCGGATATGTTTGGAAATATCGATTTACTTTTAAAAATACATAAAACATAATGAACAAGGATACTACAATATTTAGACCAACAATTACATCACAGATAGTAACATTCAGTCCTCAGTATAATAAAATCCGCCATAAATAATCAACAAAGTGTTGAATGGTTAATGTTCCGATTTTTATATTGGTTGATTTCTTTACATTGTCTGGTACTAAAGTGTAATTATATTCCCAATCTGAATTTTTCAGATTTGGAGGTAAAGAACAGCTCGCATCTGAATGTATATAATCTAATGTAAGGTTAAGACATAACGAGCAATATGAGCATCTCATATAGAGCAGCACGAATATAACACCGAATTTAACGTAATGACGTAACATTAGGTTATTTAGATTTACTTTGATATAAAACATAACGAACCAAAATAGAGATCGACTTAAACAGTTTAAACATATTACTTTTCATCACAATTTGGTCTTGTTTCAAACGAATCGTGAAAAACGACCATTCCACAGTTGATACAAATATGATGGTTATGATAGAACTAACATGATAGCTTTACAAAGATAATGTAATATTGATACCTACAATTACTTCACAAATATTAACACACAGTCTTAAGTATAGTTAAAACCCGCCATGATACTTTTTACAACTGTAATTGTAGAATTGAGTATTAAATGTATGTCAGACATGCATAACTATATCATGTATATATATGTTTCATGTTCTTGAATTAAGTAAAAATGTAAGACATAACTTCCTCGAGATACAAACAATAAATTTTAACAATCATCTCAAACATTGAACTTAATATCATTATCGCAGAATAACCCAGCAAAAAGCAATTCTGAAACAACGTCAAACTATACTTACTAGACCCCTATCAATTGACGAGAATCTTGTCGACTTTATTGATGTGTATAAAGTTCTTTTGGTGGTCAGTTAAAGTCGGTGCTATCTTAGGCAGCCAATAAGCACAGCAAAAGCATTTGAAACTAGGTGTTTATAGTAATATTAATGATGTGATGCGTCACACGTTATTGACAGATCTGATTCACTAAGTTCACTCGGCTTAAATCTATTAGCCAACAGATGTAAGTTAAACCAATCAGTCATTATCATAAATAAATCTGCTTCGGAGTTCAGCGCTTTCATTATTTTTACTTTTTCTTCTATACATTTATTTCAGGCATTTTGTAAAATGCCTTTTTTTTTATAAATGCCTAGAAAAATTAGTCATGATTATGCTTGCATGTCTACATTTAGAAAATGCCTGTAACAAATATATATATTGACAAGATTTTTTTTTTTGGATTTTAAGAAAGTTTTAAGATACATTTTTTGCTTGTTTGTTTTTATATGCGACTTTTTGGGTTTCTTCGGTTCTTATTACGTGACTATATACTTTAAAAGATCCCGTCAGTATGATATTGTTCTATTAAATGTCATAATGATATTTTTCTATTATGAATTATAAAATACGTTGAACAAGATCTCGGTCTAATTCTGAAATTAATTTGATGTTTTAACCCTGTATGCTAACATTACCCATGTGAAATTTTAAAATTGTTTGTTTATATATTGAACGAAAAATATATGAAACGTATAACATGTTCTGACGTCAGACACGTGAATTAATGATCGAGTTTGTAGATAGATGTGTTTGTGTTCTGTTAAATTGTTCTTTTTAAAATTGTTACACGATAATGACTGATGTATCCATATCTTGACTATTTTATTTATTTTGTCTGTTTATTTCGAGCATCATTGTAAATATAACGGAATTTGATGAGACTGTTATCAAAATCGGAGGTTTAGCGCTTTAAAACCAGGTTTTATCCACCATTTTCTACATTTGAAAATGCTTGTACCATGTCAGGAATATAACAGTTCTTGTCCATTCGTTTTTTATGTGTTTTGTCATTTGATTTTGCCATGTGATTATGGAGTTTCCGATTGGATTTTTCTCTGAGTTTAAGTTTTTTTGTGATTTTAGTTTGTACATCTTATAAAAATTCATCTGATGTAATAATAAAGAAACGATACTTATAGAAGGTAGACAATATTTTTGCAGTTTTTAAAACAGGTCATGCGTTACAATAACATTGCTCCTCCGTGAAAAGTTAACGTCTCACTTAATCCTATAAATTTCACACGATAATATGCATGATAGTACATCATTGTATTTGCATTGAGTGCAGCTAGCAAATATCACTTCAATTGTATATAGTATGCTAGCCTCTGTATTGTGTTTTGATAAAATGCTGTGATATTCAACCCGTTATTTTCATTAAAATAAGTTGCAATAATTATTTAACTAAGCGATTACTGTTTATTACCGCTGTATAAACTATACATATATTTTTTATGTTCCTTGACTTCCATGACATTTTATATGTTTAAATAAACGTCTAGTAAAACGTTTAAAATAAGATAACCATGATATTGATACACAACGAAAAATGATTTTATGGTAATTGTTTCTTTAGAATGCACTCAGGGAAAACGAGCTGAATGGGAAACGACTATCTAATGACGACGTGTTTATGCTCTGCTAGGCTGTCTGGTGAAAGGTTGCAGTATGTCTACATTGCATTTGTTGTCGGTAATGTATTCATTGAACCAGGTAAAGATAGAAGACAATTTGATTTAGCATTTCTGCCATTAGAGGAAATCTTCTTTGCCCATGTTTCTTATTGATATTGACCATGTGATAAGTTTGAAGTTTTTACAGTTACCATTCGGAAATGATTGACTTTCTGAAAATTTATGTAACAGAAAACTATCGATACGAGTAATTGTTGCAATATATATGCATTTATCAGAAAACCAAGCCTTCCTTTCCTTGATGATGATGAATACCATTCGCCATAATATTTAGTGTGTGTCATAAAAAGCACGACGGATATAACGGTTGACACAACAAAAGAGGGATGCAAGATACCAGAGGGACAGTCAAACTCATAAATCGAAATTAAAATGACATGACTAAAAATGAAAAAGAAAAACAGACAAATAATAGTATACAGGATAAAACATAGAAAACTAAAGAATATGCAACACGAACCCCACCAAAAACTAGGGGTTGTGTCAGATGCTCCGGAAGGATTAGCAGATCCTGCTCCACATGTAGCACTCGTATTGTTGCTGATGTTATAACACATCCGGTAAATAATCTAATTCGGTAGGTCACATGCATGTAATGGAATGGAATTGTAGTAACGACGTAAGGAACATATCCAATTTCATCTGTGACACAGTTATTCTATAACGGTCAGCCAACTCGTTACGGCGTGCGTAAAATTTACGAAGGGATGATTTCAACTTCAACATTTGGAACTCTTGGTTTAACAGCTTCCTAGTGAGCAGCAACCATCTATCAAGACAATCATGATAGGAAATACAAGCACAGGAATACCGTGTCAATTTGGGACATATACCCCGTATGCAGGTGCTGCTGGAGTGTTACCATTTAGAAATGAACAAAAATCACAATTGGAAAGCTGAAATCATCTTTTTTGTCGTAAAGTTTTGTTTTCAGCTGATCCTCATTGTCAATTTCTAGATGTAAGTCAAGATATGAGGCCGACTTAACTGTTTCTGTTGTATCCTTTATCTCTAGTTCGATGGGATAGGTGCGTTCAACATAGTCACCAAATTTTGAATTATAACAAACATCATACAGTTCCAAAACAATCCGGTGTATCGTATGGTATCATATAAGTCAATATTTCGCGTCCATGCAACATATTGTTGATATTGGATTGTATATTATTTGAATCATTGAATTGTTGTTTTTTCTTGCTTTTCTGATTATAACTACGTTTCCTCGGTATAGTATCACCACAAAATTTATGTAATTTATTATATCCACGTATTCATTAAATCGAATGGATTTTAGTAACCACATGACAGTTAGACCTTCAATGACAACCAAATACTCATACTGTTCATTAATATTTAGCTACATGTATTAAAGACACATTTATGAAAAATGTAAAATAACTCCTGTCAGAATACAAACGACCTGATTTATACAATTATATATATTAACAAAATACAATTACAAAATACACATCTTTAACATACATATGTAGTTCTCGAGTATCAATGTAAACAGTATTAGTTGAAATAAAATAAAACTATAATTACCTGACGTAGACGAATACATAAAATATATAATGGCCGAAAGCATACAAAGTGTTTTTGGTGAATCCATTTCTAATTTGCACACTTAAAAAAACAATGTTCGATTACTTTAGTAGAGTTCATAACATACTCTTGTCCACAAACGACCATTCATTCATTACAGTTCACAAGAACAACAATGATAATTGCATAACACGAAATAATGAAATTTAATAACACTCGTTTCAAAATATATATTACATACTTTCGTGTTGAAGGTCGTTCCTTGACCTATCATTGTAAACTTTTTATACATTGTGAACTAGATTGAGAATTTTTTTATAATCACTCATACCACATCTTTTAATTTATATTACAGTTGAGTGAACAATTTCAAAAAATAGATATTTAAAAGGAATTTCATACAACTTCACATGTGCACCTATTTTTATATTATGAATGCATTGAATGTTTGTAGGTATGACAAAAACGTAACTAAAAAAACCCAGTATAGATCGTATGTCAGTGTCGCAAGTTCGACTTTTGGTTTCCTCAATTATTCAAACAACTGAAGTTATATCATTAACGGTATCAATATTACTGTAAAATATGCCCTTTTAGACAATTGATGACCTTACAATGATGCTTGAGTCCAACATTAAGACTACGTTAACTGATAAGTTAAGGAAAATTTCAAGTTTTATACTGCGACATGTACATGTATATTAGTTTTGAGTTTATGATTTCAAGGTAAATCCAAATATGTTTTAATGAGTTCAAACTGTCATCTTGTACACAGGAAGTTGATTGACTACTACAACCCCGTAGTCTATACTCTTGACAAAAATTACAATTATGAATGTGAAATAAACAAAATGTTAACATGAAATATGCTTTGTTTTCCAAGTAGCAACACATTAAATGCACCTTTGCATAGTAAATACGGAATATGTAAATACCCTTTGAGTTCATTCTCGAAGTATATTCACAGAAACAGATTAATCCACCGTATTTAGTCTGTGCGTGGACCAAGTACCTATAATTATGATCAAGACCTCGATAAATGTTTGGTTCAGTTTAATATCAGTACGAATGCTCGTCAGTTTTCTTTTTTTGTTAATCGACAATTATTCAATGTACGAAAGATTAGCATCTTTTAAAGTAGTCGGACAACATCCAACCCTTTAATTATGTTTCTTTTCTTCACTTGCATATTTCCCTGAACATAGTTAATTTTTATATCAAAGTTTATTTTGTCGTAAACTAGTTTCATGTGATTTAATGTGAAAGTGAAGTTGGAGTTCTACAGCATTCAATCTTTGAGTAAACATTTTGTTAAAATATCTCAATTGATACGTTATTCTCGTGGATGTTCACACTATACGGACTTCATATACAGGAGTGTGCACCTAACACAGAAACTGCTTCAACAAAGTGTTGAGGAGAACAGATTAAAAATGACACTCCGTAAATTTTACGGACATCATCACAAATTGGTTGATCCATACGATGTGTCTTTGTCCAAACAAACTGAGGACATTTTTACCATGTGTTAGATTGTGGTTGGTCATTACGTCGTCTGATGTTTTAATTACCAAACGTGACCTAATGTATTTACGATTGTGACTGTTTTGCGCATTGTTACCAGACGTGTCACGGGACTTTTCTATCCCAAATTCATGTAATTAGTTTTCATGTTATATTTCTTATTCTCGTCGGATTTTGTCAAATGTATTAACGTTTGTAGTTGTAAATTTTATTTTTTTCCGTTGTGTGTTATGGTTAAGATAATTAATCATCCAGTTCATTTATTAAATTTTAGTTTGGATCAACGAAATTATACGATATATATTTTGGTTTACAGTTCGATTTGGAAGAAACACCAACATATAATGTAGTTATATAATACAATTAATTATCTAATTACTACCACAATTTGATAATAATTAGTATTATAATTTTCATTGTTATTAATAAATGTTATATCAGTATTACAAATCTAAT
The DNA here is from genome assembly GCF_963676685.1 of Mytilus edulis. Taxonomy (NCBI): domain Eukaryota; kingdom Metazoa; phylum Mollusca; class Bivalvia; order Mytilida; family Mytilidae; genus Mytilus; species Mytilus edulis. The sequence continues at coordinate 55,175,651 of NC_092351.1, read as the reverse complement.
GTTAAATTCTATCCTAATTCTATCTTGATGGCTTTGGCTAACTCAGCTGTGTATTTTTATGCGCTGGGTTAAGATGTTTTATGTAACGGTCCATTTTTATTCTGTAATTAGTCAACACTTCGGTTTTATCATGTATATTTATTATATATTTATTTTTTTTAAATTGACTGTTTGCAAAAGTATGAATTATTCTAAATAATAGGGATGTTCTTATCCCTAGCCGTGTTGGGCACAACTTTTTGGAACTTTTGGTCGTTAGTGCTGTTCAAATTGTACTTGTTTTGTCTTTCGAACTTTTTTCATCTGAGCGTCATTGGTAAGTTTTGTGTGGACAAAATGCACGTCTGACGTATTTTATTTTAAACCTGGTACCTTGTGTCAGCTATTATTCTTGTGTTTCTCGGTCCCATATGTTCTCCCATTTATTTGTTTTGTATTCCTGTCATGTAATGTTGTCATTTTAATATAATATTTAACATAAAAGCGGGAGGTTTGGCATGCCACAAAACCAGGTTCAACACACCATTTTTATTTCACCTGACCTTAAAGGTCAAGAGAACTTTTCTCATCACTTGGCGTCCGTCGTCTGTCGTCATTCTTCGTAGTCGTCTGTTAACTGTTACAAATATCTTCTCCTCTGAAACTACTGGGCCAAATTTAACCAAACTTGGCCACAATCATCACTAGGGTATTTAGTGTAAAATATGTGTTCGCTTACCCCGCTTGCCACTCAACATGACCGACATGACTAAAAATAGAACATAGGGATACAATACAGTTTTTGGCTTATATCTCTGAAACTAAAGCATTTAGGGCATATCTGACAAGGGTTAAAATGTTCGTCAGGTTAAGATCTATCTAGATTTATCAGTCTTGAAATTTGCAAACGAGTCCTACAACCCGATATTGGGATGCTGTCCCTGAGCTTGTAATTTTAAAGAAATTTTGCAGTTTTTTGTTATTATTTTAGATATCATTACTACATGTATAAATTATTATTTGAACCTTATTTTACATAATTTCCTAAGCATCAATAAATGCAGGGGAGCTACACGTGCTCTTGGGAGCCTATATTTTTCTTAAATGTCCTGTTAATATTAACCATCAACTAAAAACTTACAGCAATAAACAGCATCTTTTATGAACAATTAGAGATTAAACGAGATAACCAACATTTTGTGCAACAGTACTTTCTTTAGTTCTATTTGTCTTTATATATATACAACGTACCAGATGTCAATTGATTTCCAATGAGATAACTATATACTACAGACTAAAGAATACCAGAGCGCAACTGCTGAAATGTCTCGACAGCTTTACTTATGATAGTATATTTGTTCAACGTCTGTAATATTAAGGGTTTTACCTGAAGTGTCAAATACGCTAAAGATTGTCAATGGTTCATAAATAGAGGTCAAGGTCAGATGAACTATGCCATGCAGATCTCTATAAACATCCCGTACACCAAATATAGGTGTTCCGATTCACACAATACCTTAGAAACTCACAAAAAGTTAGGTCTGGTCAATTAAATTGGAACATAAGGTCGCAAGTATACGAACCCTGACCAACAGACAGACATAGACATCTTACTATCATTCAATATATCAAATACAATTGACGTCATATATGAAACATGCAGACAGATATGTACACCATACATTAAATACCGTGGCGCTATAGCATACACGATATATAAAAGGCCAAACAACATAAAACGAACATTGCCAAATTATACATTATAATGAAGTCAATGTTATTTGAAACCTTGCAGAAGTCAAAAATGTACACCTTACAATCATAACAACAGAGTTATCCTAAAGCTTAACGAATACGGACTTGACCACAAAACAAAATATTGATCCATGAAATGAGGCAAAGTCGAGGTCAGGTGAATCCTGTCTGACGGACATGTAGATTATACATGTTATAGGAACTAATATACAAAATGTAGTTATCCTATAACTCGTAGTAAGTGAGTACTTCACATGACAATAAAAACCCTTCATCCTACAATCAGCCAACTATTATACAAATAACATGTTCACAAATGGACAAATAATAATTTGCTTGTATTATTTGTACTTGTACAAATAAAATATCCTGTTATCTCGTTTATATCTTGAGCAAGCGATAATATGGATTGTCTTTATGAGTATCGGTTCAGTTTTGGCTCCTCTTCGAGGTCTACGTTTGAACAAAAGTTTCAAGTGCCTGGTGTAACTTACAGGATAATAGCAATATACATAACATGCTTCAATTTTTTGAGGATCTTGGCCTATCTAGTTTTTCTCAACACCTATTACATACATTGTATATTAAGTATCATATAATTTAAGATAATTTGAAAGTTTTCGTAGCATCTGATCTTTCACGATCCTTTTCATGATCTTTCACAATCAGAAAAATCAATTTTGTGTAAATATTTCTTTCTTTACCAAGTGTCAGATTATATTTACACAAAATAACTATGAGAACCTTTTGATTCATTCAAATAGAATGTTCTTATTCGGATAAAAGTAGTTTATTTTATTCGAATTTGTGAAAAAATCATGTTTGTTTACATTTTTGATGGCATTGAAATATCGAGATGTAGTCTGCCTTTTGTTGTTTTGTAAAAACTATATACTTTTATAACTGGATTTTCTCACATACTGATCATAATGTTGAACCATTTTGACAGACAGTTTTATTTTGTTGTAAATTTATGTGTGTAATTAAATAAATAAGATTATTTAATGACCTTTTATATGTCTTCTCGATTAAATTTCTTTCACGATCCGTTACCAGAGCTTTCACGATCGTCTCGCAATACTTGACCCCCGTTAGATATTCTTTCACGATCATTTCTCTATTTATTATATTAGATTATTTATTAGATTCGTGTTTTTTTTCTTTTTTCTTCATTTGTTTTTTGCTCGTCAGTTACTCATTTATGTTACAATGTCATTATCTCAAGCGTAATTAATAAATTGTTTTGTGAAACTGCCAGACATCGATATGTTTCATCTGTATACGTTTTAAGTAATGATACAAATACATAATGTTTAAGATGTGCACGGCTAAATGAACATTCTATATAGATAAATTTATTAATTACGCTTGGCGTATTATGACATTGTAACAGAAATGAGTAACTGACGAGCAAAAAACAAATGAAGAAAAAAGAAAAAAAACGAATCTAATTACATTACTTTGCACGAAGTAGTTGCAATATTTATAGGTAAAATACAAAAACACACAATTATTCTTCAGCACAACATTCCCATTTAGAGTGAGCTATTCTACAAAGGCATCAGGTCAGCTTTATGTGGGCCCGTGTTGAAGAACCATACTTTGACCTATAATGGTTTACTTTACAAAATGTGACATGGATGGAGAGTTGTCTCATTGGCATTCATACCACATCTTCTTATATCTATGTACTTTTTAACCTTACTTTCCTAACAGTGACACATAATGAGAAATTAAGCAGGGAAAAAAAATGCTATAAACTTCTAAAGTTCCAATTTTTCATATGTTTATACATGTTGTGTCTTTACTAAATTTTAACTTTTTAATACATGAGTTAATTTCCCGGGAAATAATTTCCCTTCATGTTAGTTTTGAAAACTACAATTGATCTAGTTAAGGTTCCTTACGTTAATAATTACAGAAGACAGAAATCACGCGTCATTCTGAAATAAATATTCATTTAAGAATTTAATGCTTCTTTTTGTAACTTCATCGGGGTGTAAAAGTGTTGACCGAAGTACAATTTCTCTAACGGCAATCAGTAGACTGGCAGTAAACAGTAAGCATATAAATTAGTAAGAAAGAAATAAAAGAAAGGGAATTGTAGCAAGTCTAGCTCCTATCCTATTGTCAACAGAATTGTTATGTGATTTCGTTACTTAACTTGTTATTTATTGCCGTAGTTTTTTTTCACTTTCCCCTTTTAATTCCGTCCATATTAATATTTCTTTCCGTTTCCGTTCCGTTTTCCGTTTCCCCCATTTAGTAACAGCCCTGTTCGATATGAACGGCGACAACATCCGGATTAATTTGTAACGGTTTAGTATATCTTTTTTTTCATATCTTGCTCCTACCTATACTTGCTGCATGTCCCTTCCTAATTATGTTTTTTTTTTCAATTTTGCCCTTTTAACAATTTTACTGCTGTAACTAGGAGAATACCATAATACTGACATCTGTCCAAAGCCAGGAGGCTCTGGCCTTGGTTAGTCTTGTATCATTTCTTAATTTTACTTTCTTGTGTATAATTCGGAGTTTAGTATGACGTCCAGTATCACTGAACTAGTACATGTATACACATTTGTGTAGGGCACAGCTAAAGGACACCCCCGTGTGCGGGATTTTCTCGCTGCATTGAAGTCTCATTGGTGGCCTTCGACTGTTGTCTGCTCCATGGTCGGGTTGTTGTCTGTTTGACACATTCCCCATTTCCATTCTCAATTTACCTAAACGGAAATTGAGCAGTTAGAACAAGGTCATGGTAAATTTAAATTATTAGAACAGGTCCAACAGGCAATTGATTCATGGAACTGTTCTGGACCAGGTGCTATTAAGTGAACGCTATCAGTCATATCTTAGATAATCGGGTGTAAGGCCAGTACAAACATCTAGCAATCAGATGCATTGTGTAAATTAAAGAATTATTTCCGTCATAAACAAGAGCAGAGCAGATTGAGTTTTTAGTTGTCTTGACATAGCATAAAAATAAAAGATACTTTCAACATTCCTTTAGTGTGAATGAATATAAATGCATGTCTATGTTAGCGGGAGTAACATGAGAAGCTGGATCTGTTTACCCTTCCGGAACAACTGAGATCTCCTCCAGATTTTGGTAGGGTTTGTGTTGCGTAGCCTTTAGTTTAAATGTTGAATGTTGTGTACTATTGTTTGTCTGTCTGTCTTTTGGTAATTTTTTTTCTTTTTAAGTCATTGCGTTGTCAGTTTATTTGCGATTCGTGAGTTTGAATGTCCCTTTGGTATCTTTCGCCGATTTTCTAATGTTTTCAATTATAGAAAAGCAGCATACTGAATGAGTGATACTTTTCATAATTGTAATATTATGAAAAATAAAATTCACGACTACTGGAGAGGGATTGAATTTTCAGAGAATAATTCTACTTAAAGCAGTGTGAACAATTCAATTTTGAAAACCGTAGGACATGACTACAACTAACTTGGTAAGGGCGCTGTGCAAATCGTTTATCAATGTAGGCAACTATTTTTCTGACACCTGTTTGCATCAATTCCTATTTACTATAATTATTGGTTTTTAATTATAGATTTAATGCTTTCCCGACGTTAGTATCTTACAGCGTACATCAATATTGTCATCCGTGAGAAAGACTTTGAAAAGTGAGTAATTTTGTCAATTTTTGAATAAAAATAAAGTGAATTCAAGTTTATAGTTTATAGTTCCCGGTTTTCCATATTGGTTGTTGTCCATACATCATTGTCCTATTATGTTTCTTTTACGTTTTCATTCCATTACACAAGAAAAGATAATACAAAAATCACCAAGGGAAAATAAAGCATAATGAAGGTTGGTCAGAAGGAAACCCATTGCAAACAATACAATCCTAAAACGAGAATGATGACCATACAGGAACATTTAAACAAGAACTGTTCGAGATCGGCCCATTGCTACTGGTTATCGTGCGATAATACCATTTCGGGGACCTTTGCCTACGAACAGACACACAGATGCCCATATCCAATATAGTGCAGAGCTCGCCAAAGTTGGAAATTAGCTTCGTGGAGGAAGATCCATTGTTCCAATGGAATTAGGTTTATCTTCCTTGGCCCAATCGTAGCCCGAATTTGAACCATATCGAGCATAATTGGAACACTATTGGGCGTAAAGTGCATGAAAGGACACCCCAGTTCAAACAAGTCATGAAATAAACAATACCCTTCGTCAAGAATGGTTGCTGCTAGCTTAGCAACAAATTAGTCGACTTATGGCAGGAATCAGAAGACGTTAAGATGGGGTTATCCGTTTGAAAGGAGTTTGCGCACAAAGTACTAATTCTTTGGCGTATAACGATCAACAATGATGTGAACAATCATCTAAAGATTAATTTTGAAATGTCTGACATTGTAAAGTTCGACTACAGTAAAAGTTGAAAAATGATTTTTTTTTGTACAAAGAACACTTCATTTTGTTATAAAAATTTTGGTTAGATAAAACTTTTTTTTTTCATACAGTTTTTGTTCGTTTTAAAGCCAATGCTATCATTAATTACGTTTCAATATTATTTTACAAATATTTTATCATATCCCATCAAATACAAGAGAATGATTTTTCAAGTTTTAAAAAATCAAGGTGTTGCAATACTTTTTTCCGTGTGTATATATAATTGCACTTGTTGACTCATACTAAACGAATCAAATTGATTTAAGTGTTCAAGTCAGCTTATATCAATAGGGTCGAAGACCCGTCGTGACATCGGTGGTTTTCTGCTATGAGATCGGATTGTTGTGACTTTTCGCTTTATTGCGCCCATTTCAATGTACATGTAAAGGTGGTCTTCATCCCATTGTACACACTGATACTTACTTTTGTGTTCCCTTATTATCATTGGTATAGTACTAAACTACTAAGTATAACCACCACGAAATATACAGTTTGTAACCTACAGGTATTCGATACAAATCATATACCAATATTCTCCTTCAGACATGCTGAACTCCGTGAAAAGGTCAAAGCGGAAAGTTCCTAATCAAATAGCCTAATCAAAAACTCAAACAGATAAAACGAATGGATAACAACTGTAATAAATCAGGCTTGAAAGAGGCTTTTTTCTTAGTAGAAAATGGGGGATTAAACCTTGTTTTATAGCAAGCTAAATTCTCACTTGTATAACAGTCGCATTCAATTCAATAATCAATTTTCTTTTAAATTGAATAGCATATGTACAGACAGCATGATAATAATGACAATGTCATTTTGTTTTCATAATAATATTATTGATGATTTATTCTTTTTCAAATATCATTCCTGAAAAATTGTCTCTTCATATCCATGTTGCCTGCCTCTGTATACACGATATACTCGTGAAGGTTCGCTATATTCATGATATACTTCTGAAGGTTCGCTATATTCATGATAAACTTCTGAAGGTTCGCTATATTCATGATAAACTTCTGAAGGTTCGCTATATATATGAGACACTTTCTCCTCCCCTTCGTTTCTGAAATGGATATATGTACTAATTAAATTGAGAATGGAGGTGTGCTTCAGCTGGCCCCTTAAAAAAATGTGTACAAAGAACATGATGTAGAGACTTCGTATACACGTACGACATTGCAAATATACAATTCAGGAAATTTTCTTCGGTCATATATCATGGATAAAACGAACCCGTTATTAAACATATATCTGATCCACATTACGCATGTTACGTGTCATGCTTGTAAATATCATTTAGAATCGTTTACTCGATAAAAACTAATTATGGTACTTCAGTATGGTCAAACACAGTTTATATCTGTAAAACGATCTCTGATCGAACTGTCTGAACTGTCTTCCTTAAATCTGTTCTAGCGTTTAACAGCACCAATTTGTTAAAGGTAGACCTGTTTTAGTGCATAGGGGCTTGATACAAGTATATATGTATGTGAATAGCTCATATGCTAATCAAAATACATGTTAACAAATACTGGCTTGCATGCATCATCCAAAACGCATATTTTAACCAATATCAAAAAGCAATTATCTGTTACCAAATAACGAATCCACAGATAAACTCGGAATAAATAATTGAAATTAATACTGAGTAAATAAAGGAAACATTAGTTTAGGAATTTGAAACATTTAACCGTAGAATGCATTTGTCTCGATTGTAAAACAAACACGTTCGTTTAAAATGTGCGAAAGTTTACGATTTATAGTTCAATAATATATATTTACTAATGAAATTAACAGCTCAATTACAAGCCTAATATTATAGAAATACGGTGATAGTGTATGATTAACTATAAACTGTACGTCAAAACATGGCTATTAACAACAACCGAACGTAAATATCGTCAAATATATAAGTCCTTTCATGACACAAATTGAAAAAAAATAACTGTTGATATGTCCCCCCCCTACTTGCCGACTTGTTTCTTTATTGTTATGAGACTGACTTCATGCAGAAACTTCTTAGGAAGAAAGAAATTTGGTGACTATGCGGAACGCATCTATCCCATCGAACTAGAGATAAAGGATACTACAGATGCAGGTAAGTCGGCCTCATATCTTGACTTACATCTAGATATTGACAGTGAGTGTCGGTTGAAAACAAACTTAACGACAAAAGAGATGATTTCAGCTTTCTTATTGTGAATTTTCAATTTCTAAGTAGCAACATTCCAGCAGCACCCGCATACGGGGTATATATCTCCCAATTGATACGATATTCCCGTGCTTGCATTTCCTATCATGATTTTCTTGATAGAGGGTTGCTGCTCACAAGGAAGCTCATTAACCGTTAAACCGTTTCACAAATGACATCGGATAAGTTCTTTACGTCGTTACTACAATCTCCTTCCCATTCATGAATGTGACCTACCGGGTGTCACATGTGGAGCAGGATCTGCTTACCCTTCCGCAGCACCTGATATCACCTCTTAGTTTTTGGTGGGGTTCGTGTTGTTTATTCTTTAGGTTCCTATGTTGTGTCTTGTGTACTATTGTTTGTCTGTTTGTCTTTTTAATTTTTAGCCATGGCTTTGTCAGTTTAATTTCAATTTATGAGTTTGACTGTCCCTTTGGTATCATTCGTCCCTCTTTTATGAATACACTTTATCTGTTTTGTACAGAATAATATAGCGTAGGCAATATATTCGGTTTAAGATTAAAACTACTTACGTTACATTGGTGGATGTATACTTGGATGGATCTTTTTGTCGTTTTTTTATGAGGCAATAAATTGCAATAACAACCAATAATCCAGATATGATTATTCCTCCTGCTATAATAAGTCCAGTGTAATGATTCAGTATTTCTGAAACTGTAATTTTAACACCTAGGAATATCGAAGTATTAAACTATAATTTTTAACTTGAACGTTAATTAACTGTGACAATTTTAGATCAAAATATTATTTGTAACAGCAATTGTCCTGTGATTTCTTTTTAATTATCTCTTCTTATATATTGGTAATGAACGGTAAAAATTACAAATTACGAAAATTAGAAGTATTTTAAACATGGTTGAATACGATAGTTCAAAAAAGAATTCAGACTATGTAGGAAAACTGTTCTTACAAATAGTGTTTTCTAAAATAAGCTAATTGGTTACAAATTAATTTAAGAGTCAGTTCATGCCAAACCTACATCAAACGTTAGGAAAAATCAGTCGGGAATTGAAATATGAATAGAAAATTCTACCGCAGATCCGAATACAAACTTTATTCCGATGCATGCCCAAAGTAGCATTGTTTGGCGATTTTGTTCAAATATGTGTTCAGTATCAGACATTTATTTGTGGTTTTCAACTATAATCCCAAATGCAAATATCGATTATTAATGTGTAGGTGTAAGGTTGAAGTCGGGTGTACGATCAGACGAACAGAAGGCTGCAAAACAGGGTCCGTGCTAAAACTTAAAAACGTTTGACGAAAGCTTTTAGATATAGATGTGTTGTTTCCTGAAACTAAAGGGAGGTGGAATCGAATTCACGATTTCTGTTTTTTTTTTCTTCAGTTGTTGATGCATTTGCCTTTTAAAGGTGATACTTAGATTGATTTAGGCCAATTTATTTTGATGGATTCCGCTTGGGTGTCTAGATTTGCAAATATCGTTAAATCATCTTTATGCAGGGAAATTTGAATTGCTGTCAATCTGTCATAACTTTCATAACTTGACTAACTCACATGGATGAATAAACAAAAAAACTAAAAATCACTAAATTAAATTTTGAATCAAAACCAAAAAGTATTTTGATCTTTAGATTAATATAACAAAGAAGTTTGTACAGTTTTAAGCTATAATCATAAATTAATTTTGAGATGCGGCGCGACATGTAAAAAAACCTTCCCCCTTTTTTTGCAAAATACTGAATAACTCAAAAATAAAATTTTGAATCATCACCAAAAAGTATACAGATCTTTAATTAATGTAACAAAGAAGTGTGTAAAGGGTTAAGCAATACTCATAAATCGTTTTTGGGATACGGCACGACATGTAAAACCCACCTCCCCCTTTTTTTCAAAATACTCAATAACTCAAAAATGAAATTTTGAATCATCACCAAAAAGTATACAGATCTTAAGATTAATATAACTAAGAAGTGTGTAAAGTTTTTAGCAAAGCAATAATCAAAAATCGTTTTTGATATACGGTGCGACATGTGAAAAAAACACACCCCTTAGTTTTAGTTACAAAGTGCCGTAACTCAAAAAGTTTTAATCTTATTTTCACCAAAAAGTATACAGATCATTTGATCATCATAAGAAACAATGAAATTTGGATAAGTCCTTCTCAAGTAACGGTGCGACATGTTTACGCCGGACAGACAGGCGTACAGACGGACGGATAGACGGACGGACACCGGACATTTGTATAACATGATACGTCCCGTAAAAATTTTGACGGGCGTATAAAAAATAACATTCAATCTTATCCAATATTCAGTAGTTAATTGTTTGTTTGAAGGTTGATATGTATGTATATATACATATATTGAAGTATAACTACTTTATCATGTTTATTTTCACTTTTAATTATGTCTAATAAACAAACTAACTTGTTCTTGTTAACGTTGTTTTTGGTGGTGTTATTTTTATCGTGCAATCAATGTCAGTAGAGGGAAAACGGTAGTATTTAATTTTCCCAGCATTAGGTTGGCCATTTGTGTACCCAAGGCAGGTGAAGGAAGTCAAATTAGGAGCGCTGTGATTGGATGTAAAAGAGGGACGAAAGATACCAAAGGGACAGTCAAACTCATAAATCTAAAACAAACTGACAACGCCATGTAAGGGTACAATATATTTTTTATTTATCTTTGAATAACTGCAGTGTGTATATTTACAATATAAATTTTAAAACCTATTGAAATATTTTCTGGAGAATTATTCGAAAAGACTTGCAAAATTTCATAAATTTGGTGCAAAATGACGGTGGACATGGATAACATAAACAAGCTCCGTTGGAAGTTGGTCATGATACTATTTGGCTTTAATTTTTAAAACAGAGTAATAAAGTACTAACACAACATATAACTGTTTTATCCAGGTTTTTATCTTAAAAAGTGGTAAATTTAGAAAATGTTAACATTGTCGCCTATGGCAGAATAAATAGTACCGTTTTCCCTAGAAACGGATGGTACAGATGTTTTCTGTGTTGTTCCTGTTGTTATCCCGTCTGTTGTACTGTCAATTTCGATTGAAGTGGATGGTTTCATTGCGTTTTGCGTTGTTTCTATCCATTTCACAGATGTCGCAGTTCCAATTGCAGTAGACATTGATGGTATTGATTGTTTCTGTGTTGTCGCTGTTGGTGTCATTATTGTAGTTGCTATAAAAAATTAAAAGCAAATGTTTAACAAATGATGATCATGTTGTGAAAGATGTAGACTTGGTAACGTGGTGTCGATTGAGTCAGTTTGACGAATATTGTTGTAATATTGATTGTTTTATTATAAAAACGAAGATGTGGTATGATTGTCAGTACGACAATTTTCCACAAGGAAGCAAGGGAAACTGAAATTAACAAGTAAAGGTCACCGTACGGCCTTCAACAATGAGCAAAGTCCATACCACATAGTCAGCTATAAAACGACTAAAATGACGAATGTAAAACCACGGTCTCATGAATGTAAAATATATAAACGAAACAAAATTAGAAACACACCAACAAACGAGAACCACTGAATTACAGGCTCCTGACTTGAGACAGACACATACATTTACATAGCTTTTTGTGCTAAGAAGGCAATATGTACACCACACATTGTTCTGTGTAAAGATAAACCTGCGCACCATGAACAGTATTAAGGCACGACCTATATAGATAAATTTCAAAGCATTACTATTTAAGAAAGGATATTAACTTCTTCTTGATTCCGCTATTAATTTATTTTTATTCCTGCAGAGGATGATAAAATAACCTTACCTTGTATATTTAACTATGAAAATATAAAATTACTGAACGATCATTTTAATAAATAATGTAGGCGTAAATATGAACTTTCAGTAGACTTTATAACTAAACCCTGTGCGTGAAACAAATACATGCTAGGAAATTGCGCAATCTATCAAGAAACAAGAGGTGATTAATATTTAAGAATTGAATGCTGCCTTTTGTAAATTTATTGGGGTGTAAAAGCGTTGACCGAAGTACATTTTGTATGAAGCGCGGAAGCGCTTCATACTAAAAATGTGCGCACGGTCAACGCTTTTACAACCCTATTAAGTTACAAAAAGAAGCATTCAATACTTATAATTACATTTTTTGTAGCTAGAATCATGAACACACGATTTTTATCAAGTTTTCATTTAATTTACCTGTGCACTTTATTGTGGGACCTCGTGTCATCATGAATGATAAATGTTATTGTCTAATACAATTGTTTCAGGAATAGCACGCGATGTGCAGTTAGCCAATCAGAATAACGTATTATAATGAAACATACATATAATGTAATTATAGTATAATATAAGTTAAGTAGTTATCAAAGGTACCAGGATTATAACTTAATACGTGAGACACACGTTTCGTCTACATAAGACTCCTCAAAAACAATTATAGAGCCAACAAGGTAAAAGCTGAAGAGCATTGAAGTCCCAAAATTCCAAAAAGTTGTGCTAAATACGGCTGTGGTAATCTATTCCTGGGATAAAAAAATCATTAGTTTTTCGAAAAATTAAAAGTTTTGAAATTTATAAAGACCAAAATTAAGACACGTCACTGTTGAAAATAACGAGGTCAATATATAAAGGCAACAGTAGTATACCGCTGTTCAAAACTCATAAATCCATGGACAAAAAACTAAATCGGGGTAACAAACTAAAACCGAGGGAAACGCATTAAATATAAGAGAAGAACAACGACACAACACTAAAATGTAACACACACAGAAACGGACCAAACATAAGACAAAATCCCACGAGAATAACAATACCACTGTTGGTGGAGGTTTTCGAACGATCAGACGAACAGAAGGCTGCAAAACAGGGTCCGTGTTAAAACTTAAAAACGTTTGACGAAAGCTTTTAGATATAGATGTGTTGTTTCCTGAAACTAAAGGGAGGTGGAATCGAATTCACGATTTCTGTTTTTTTTTCTTCAGTTGTTGATGCATTTGCCTTTTAAAGGTGATACTTAGATTGATTTAGGCCAATTTATTTTGATGGATTCCGCTTGGGTGTCTAGATTTGCAAATATCGTTAAATCATCTTTATGCAGGGAAATTTGAATTGCTGTCAATCTGTCATAACTTTCATAACTTGACTAACTCACATGGATGAATAAACAAAAAAACTAAAAATCACTAAATTAAATTTTGAATCAAAACCAAAAAGTATTTTGATCTTTAGATTAATATAACAAAGAAGTTTGTACAGTTTTAAGCTATAATCATAAATTAATTTTGAGATGCGGCGCGACATGTAAAAAAACCTTCCCCCTTTTTTTGCAAAATACTGAATAACTCAAAAATAAAATTTTGAATCATCACCAAAAAGTATACAGATCTTTAATTAATGTAACAAAGAAGTGTGTAAAGGGTTAAGCAATACTCATAAATCGTTTTTGGGATACGGCACGACATGTAAAACCCACCTCCCCCTTTTTTTCAAAATACTCAATAACTCAAAAATGAAATTTTGAATCATCACCAAAAAGTATACAGATCTTAAGATTAATATAACTAAGAAGTGTGTAAAGTTTTTAGCAAAGCAATAATCAAAAATCGTTTTTGATATACGGTGCGACATGTGAAAAAAAAACACCCCCCTTAGTTTTAGTTACAAAGTGCCGTAACTCAAAAAGTTTTAATCTTATTTTCACCAAAAAGTATACAGATCATTTGATCATCATAAGAAACAATGAAATTTGGATAAGTCCTTCTCAAGTAACGGTGCGACATGTTTACGCCGGACAGACAGGCGTACAGACGGACGGATAGACGGACGGACACCGGACATTTGTATAACATGATACGTCCCGTAAAAATTTTGACGGGCGTATAAAAAATAACATTCAATCTTATCCAATATTCAGTAGTTAATTGTTTGTTTGAAGGTTGATATGTATGTATATATACATATATTGAAGTATAACTACTTTATCATGTTTATTTTCACTTTTAATTATGTCTAATAAACAAACTAACTTGTTCTTGTTAACGTTGTTTTTGGTGGTGTTATTTTTATCGTGCAATCAATGTCAGTAGAGGGAAAACGGTAGTATTTAATTTTCCCAGCATTAGGTTGGCCTTTTGTGTACCCAAGGCAGGTGAAGGAAGTCAAATTAGGAGCGCTGTGATTGGATGTAAAAGAGGGACGAAAGATATCAAAGGGACAGTCAAACTCATAAATCTAAAACAAACTGACAACGCCATGTAAGGGTACAATATATTTTTTATTTATCTATGAATAACTGCAGTGTGTATATTTACAATATAAATTTTAAAACCTATTGAAATATTTTCTGGAGAATTATTCGAAAAGACTTGCAAAATTTCATAAATTTGGTGCAAAATGACGGTGGACATGGATAACATAAACAAGCTCCGTTGGAAGTTGGTCATGATACTATTTGGCTTTAACTTTTTAAAACAGAGTAATAAAGTACTAACACAACATATAACTGTTTTATCCAGGTTTTTATCTTAAAAAGTGGTAAATTTAGAAAATGTTAACATTGTCGCCTATGGCAGAATAAATAGTACCGTTTTCCCTAGAAACGGATGGTACAGATGTTTTCTGTGTTGTTCCTGTTGTTATCCCGTCTGTTGTACTGTCAATTTCGATTGAAGTGGATGGTTTCATTGCGTTTTGCGTTGTTTCTATCCATTTCACAGATGTCGCAGTTCCAATTGCAGTAGACATTGATGGTATTGATTGTTTCTGTGTTGTCGCTGTTGGTGTCATTATTGTAGTTGCTATAAAAAATTAAAAGCAAATCTTTAACAAATGATGATCATGTTGTGAAAGATGTAGACTTCTTAACGTGGTGTCGATTGAGTCAGTTTGACGAATATTGTTGTAATATTGATTGTTTTATTATAAAAACGAAGATGTGGTATGATTGTCAGTACGACAATTTTCCACAAGGAAGCAAGGGAAACTGAAATTAACAAGTAAAGGTCACCGTACGGCCTTCAACAATGAGCAAAGTCCATACCACATAGTCAGCTATAAAACGACTAAAATGACGAATGTAAAACCACGGTCTCATGAATGTAAAATATATAAACGAAACAAAATTAGAAACACACCAACAAACGAGAACCACTGAATTACAGGCTCCTGACTTGAAACAGACACATACATTTACATAGCTTTTTGTGCTAAGAAGGCAATATGTACACCACACATTGTTCTGTGTAAAGATAAACCTGCGCACCATGAACAGTATTAAGGCACGACCTATATAGATAAATTTCAAAGCATTACTATTTAAGAAAGGATATTAACTTCTTCTTGATTCCGCTATTAATTTATTTTTATTCCTGCAGAGGATGATAAAATAACCTTACCTTGTATATTTAACTATGAAAATATAAAATTACTGAATGATCTTTTTTAATAAATAATGTAGGCGTAAATATGAACTTTCAGTAGACTTTATAACTAAACCCTGTGCGTGAAACAAATACATACTAGGAAATTGCGCAATCTATCAAGAAACAAGAGGTGATTAATATTTAAGAATTGAATGCTGCCTTTTGTAAATTTATTGGGGTGTAAAAGCGTTGACCGAAGTACATTTTGTATGAAGCGCGGAAGCGCTTCATACTAAAAATGTGCGCACGGTCAACGCTTTTACAACCCTATTAAGTTACAAAAAGAAGCATTCAATACTTATAATTACATTTTTTGTAGCTAGAATCATGAACACACGATTTTTATCAAGTTTTCATTTAATTTACCTGTGCACTTTATTGTGGGACCTCGTGTCATCATGAATGATAAATGTTATTGTCTAATACAATTGTTTCAGGAATAGCACGCGATGTGCAGTTAGCCAATCAGAATAACGTATTATAATGAAACATACATATAATGTAATTATAGTATAATATAAGTTAAGTAGTTATCAGAGGTACCAGGATTATAACTTAATACGTGAGACACACGTTTCGTCTACATAAGACTCCTCAAAAACAATTATAGAGCCAACAAGGTAAAAGCTGAAGAGCATTGAAGTCCCAAAATTCCAAAAAGTTGTGCTAAATACGGCTGTGGTAATCTATTCCTGGGATAAAAAAATCATTAGTTTTTCGAAAAATTAAAAGTTTTGAAATTTATAAAGACCAAAACTAAGACACGTCACTGTTGAAAATAACGAGGTCAATATATAAAGGCAACAGTAGTATACCGCTGTTCAAAACTCATAAATCCATGGACAAAAAACTAAATCGGGGTAACAAACTAAAACCGAGGGAAACGCATTAAATATAAGAGAAGAACAACGACACAACACTAAAATGTAACACACACAGAAACGGACCAAACATAAGACAAAATCCCACGAGAATAACAATACCACTGTTGGTGGAGGTTTTCGCACGATAGGTTATTACTAGTCCAGTAGTCAGCACTTCTAAGTTGACATGAATTATCTGTGATATGATACTTAATTAGAATTTTTTGAAAAAAAGTTTTTACACCCCTTTGAATAGAGTTCCTTACAATGTAACTGTTTTGGACAAAAACTTTTATGTTAGGCCATTGGTGCTCCTTGACTACGTACTTTGTTTGCCTTTTTGATTCGAGCGTCATTGTTGAGTCTTTTTGTCGACGAAATGCGTGTTTGCTCTACACAATTTTAATCGAGGTATCTATGATGAAATTATAGACATTCCTTACCATTTGATAAAAGAATGATAATACATTCTTATGGAAAAGGAATAAATAAAAACATGAATCATATACCCACGTCACAGGCACTATTCCATGGTTCACACAACTGCTGGTAAATTAGCATTATTCCAATATCAGAAAACAAATCCATCATATATATTGAGAGTATGTCATTCTGAATAAAAAGGAATAATGTCTATAACCGAAGGTAATTGGATGAAAAATGTAACACGTGCTGGAATATGATTCGGTTCTTCTGTTCTATTTGTTTGTGTTCAATGATTTTAGCTTAAATGTTGAATATCGACTTTTCATGCAATTAAACTTATTGCTAATATTTCAAAGAAAGAATAATCAGCCTTACCCGTCGTGCAATTAACATCCTCCCATCCAGGATCACATGTGCAGTTAAAACTGTCGGTCAAATCAACACACGTGCCGTTGTTCTGACACGGATTTGGATCGCACCTGTCATCTAAAAATATAAAAAAAATCAGAGTAAACTCATATCTTCATTTTGACAATGCCTGTTATAAAGTTGTTATATGTTTATGCGTTTAAACAATTGATTTTTGGTGGCGGCATGGTCATTATTATTATCCTCTACGACATACAAAATAGCTGATCCGAACGATCATTGACAATGTAGGTAATGGTAGTTAAGCCTGATTGTATAGATACGTAAACTTTTCAATATTCTTATATTGGCTAGACATTGCCTAAAAAATTAAACAATACTAACTAAAACATGTCTCTTTGAGAACAACTAAAGTCGAAGCTCGTTCAATCAAAGCATTGAGACATGACTTGGATAATCTATTATGATATGAGTTCAGACATGCCACTTTACACTGTCACTGGGGCAATGCTCTACAATATTTGAGTCTTGGTACATATGATGATTATATAGACGGTTCTGACCCTAATATTTGATGAAAAACTGGAAGGATGATTTTGGTAAATAGTAAAGAACAATCAATACATACCCACGTCACAGGCGCTGTTCCATGGTTCGCACAAGGATGCATCATTTGGCAAAACGTCATTGGAGCCTGCAATGAAAGTATAAAAAACATAACAATTACTGAAGTTTTGTTTAACTAGGAAGTTTTCAGTTAACATTTTGATGTTCTGATAAAACAAATGTACACATAATTATTTTACAGGTTATATGCAATTTTAACCAATTTATGATTTTTCAAAGAGGTTGTCACTTTCCATGGACATTGATTTTAAGTATTACACAGATATTGCAATTTCATTTTTCTGTTTTGTATGCACAAAATTTGAAATATTTTGCAGACGTTCTGCATTGAAGTAACAAAAGTTAGATGCATTATTATTTAAATATTCACAGAGGCAAAGCAAACAACCCAACCTGTCTTCAATAAAAGATTCACAGTTGTATTCCTAACGCTTTTGAGTTCGTACTTATACAACTCATTTAATAAAACAGCATAGATAGTATCACAACTGTTGAATTCAATAAATAAATGCATATAAGATAAGCAAAATACCTCATTTCCAAATACTTGTATTTCATGTAAAGACCATATGCAGCACAAACAAAAAATCAATAAACCAGACTATGATTTTAACTTATTATGCTCAAACTGTATTGAACCAAAATCATAGGTAAAAATATATCTTAATTATGCACATATTTCAAATATTCCACACCAAGCAAACACCTGTGGTACGCATGCATGTCTAGTTGATGTGAGCTTACTCATGGTACAAGAATGCTACCTTGAAAATACTGGACGAAGTGAAAAAAAGACAAACGTAAGTACAATAGAACACGCGCTTATCATAAAATCTATCAGAGGATATATACATGTATCTATGTAGTACCTTGTTTTCTTAAGGTTCGAATTTTAGGTGAGCCTGTGTATTGACACACAGTACTACTCATGGGTGCATTATCAGCTGACATAAATGCTCTCTCATTTGGCTCTGTGCTAGAGTTTATATCTATAAAGGAAAACATATAAAATTGATACCTTAATGTAAACATTTACATACATGTAGGGGAGTCATACTAGTTATACCTTTGGCGTTTCTGATAATAGTTATCAAAAGTACCAGGATTATAAGTATTATTAGTACGCCAGACGCGCGTTTTGTCTACATAAGACTCATCAGTGACGCTCATATCAAAATATTTATAAAGCCAAGAGCATTGAGGAACCAAAATTTCAAACAGTTGTGCCAAATACGGCTAAGGTAATCTATTTTTGGGACAAGAAAAGTTTTTAGAAAAAAATGATGATGGACTATAAGGCCCCGATTATATCATTAGCTTAGTAATCAGTACTTCGATATAGAAACGATTTATAAAACACTTTTATTGAATTGTCCCTGTCATAAATTTATTTTAAAGGAACTAAGGTTTCAACTCATTTAGGAAAATTTAATCTTAGATGGATTTGGGTATTTTCAAAAAGTCTTAGATATACATTTGGTAATTCAAGAAATAAATAATACATATAAACGCAATATAATAATCTACCGAGATGATCTCAGAAGACATCCACAGCCACATGTAACTCGATAGAAACATAAAAAAGATAGCGAGCATATGCAACGTATGGTATTGTTCCATCCTCAGCAGTTGAGATCACCCAAGTATTTTGGTAGGGTTCGTGCTTAGTCTTTCAATTTCTGTGTTGTGTTTTGTGTACTATTGGTTGTATTTTTTTTCTTTCTTAGCCATGGCGTTTTCAGTTTATGCTCGATTTATCAGTTTAAATGTCCCTCTGGTATCTTTCGGCCCACTCGTAAGAATTTGGTCTCAACGTGTCAGTCTTACACAAATCAGGGTTAATATAATCAGCATATCACATTAGAACATTCACTTCCTTGAAATTTCTTTCCCACTGGACTTTGAACAGCCGTCCGTCATCATCGTCTTCATCAGAATGCATCTTCATCTTCCATTCTATTTAGTCAATTCTCTTCACTGGACGTAAAGCAACCGACCATCAATCAATCAATCACTTACATGTATTTTCCATTATTGCACTTTTAATATTTCAGGTTCTTGAGCTCATTACATAACGACAAAAACAATCAAGAGAAGATTAAGGTTTTCGAGCAGTTTCATGCTTGGTCTATTCAGGTTTGAAAGATCTAGGATTTTAGCTAGTTAGTGGGTTTTTTCCTGAGGCAAAAGGTTAGATTTCCAAATAATTAAGAAACGGAAACATTTGAAGGATTTATATTTAAATAACTAAGAGTTTGACAATAATTAGAATGAATGACAAATTATTTGAATGCATAAGTGAAAAATTTAAATTTGGGAAAAATTTTGCAATATTTCAAATAAAAATATTGAAAAATTAAGAACGAAAAACATTGAAATTTGATACATGTCAAGATTCATGTTCTTAAGATTAACGTGAAAGCCCCAGTACAAATTTAAAATGTATTAAAAGATTGAGGAGCTGATAAAATCGAAATGGACAAATAGTATAGCCAAACAGGGCAAGGAATCAGATCTTTGCAAAAGGGAGACATATTCCGAAATATGGAACAATTTTGAAAAATTTATAACATCTAAGTTCAAAATTGCAATATCTTAAGTTGTAGATTGATTCTGCAATAATGGATTTTGAAGTAGTGAAGCCCTAGGAGACAAACGTATCGACCAATTGTATAAATAACATTAACTGTTTGAATTTGACTACACCAGATTTGGATATCGACAACTATTGTCTCTTTAGTAATGTTCGATTCTAATTCGAAAGCACCATATTGCCTTTAACAATGACCAGAGCTCAAAGCGTATGCTCAGCTATAAAAGGCCCCTAAATGACAAATGTAAAACAACGGACTAATGACAAAAACTAAATAAAATGGAAAACTTATGTCTGTTGTATGTAAGATTTAATAGTAATGATTCTGAGCATTGCTAAAAAAGCATGTTAATAATGTTTTTCCATATTTTGTTTCTCCATTTTTGGTTTCAATTTTTTTTTAAACAAAATCTATGAATAATAATCATTGATGATAACATTCGTGCATCCAATACAACACAATACAACAATACGTCATTATTTACAATCATATTTGCATCTTGTTATTTCTTAACATAAACCTGCAGTTTGTAAACATTTGTATGTGGATGTTTTATTTGGACTTACCGGACATAGACAAATATTGTGCATGCATTTCTAAAAATTTACTAACTAACTTACATTTTACTAGCTTTGCATTTTCCTGTCTATACATTTAGATTTCGAATTTTTGTTTGAATTTATTAGTATGCCACGTGTTTGTAATTACATAATTGTTGTCGTGGCTTATGTGCACTTTAAATAAACGCATCACTGATATATGTAACAGCACATCCGAACCTTTTTCCCTATTTATTGTAAAGTTTCTGGTTTTCTAAATTTGGTGTCAGGTTTTTTTCAGTCTGATATATTGAGGAATAAAACCACGCACCTGATAAAAGGTAAAAATAATACAAATCGGTAGTAATCTTTGTCAATTTCATACATAGATATAGCCACATACTGTCACCGAAAGGTCCATCTGAAAAGCTACTGTCACTTCTGAAAAATATATTCAAGAACACTGAATTGTGAGAACGACATTCAAAATGTGTCTAGTTAAACACTACTCATTTATAGGTTATGATTGTAAAAAATACAATGCGAAGTTTGACCAAATTATAGTAACTTTACACGAAACGCGCGTCTGGCGTATAAAATTAAAATCCTGGTACTTTTGATAACTATTTACACCACTGGGTCGATGCCACTGCTGGTGGACGTTTCGTCCCCGAGGGTATCACCAGCCCAGTAGTCAGCACTTCGGTGTTGACATGAATATCAATTATATGGTCATTTTTATAAATTTTCTGTTTACAAAACTTTGAATTTTTCGAAAAACTAAGGATTTTCTTACCCCAGGAGTAGATTACCTTAGCCGTATTTGGCACAACTTTTTGGAATTTTGGATCCTCAATGCTCTTCAACTTTGTATTTATTTGGCTTTTTAACTATTTTGATTTGAGCGTCACTGATGAGTCTTATGTAGACGAAACGCGCGTCTGGCGTATAAAATTAAAATCCTGGTACTTTTGATAACTATTTACACCACTGGGTCGATGCCACTGCTGGTGGACGTTTCGTCCCCGAGGGTATCACCAGCCCAGTAGTCAGCACTTCGGTGTTGACATGAATATCAATTATATGGTCATTTTTATAAATTTTCTGTTTACAAAACTTTGAATTTTTCGAAAAACTAAGGATTTTCTTACCCCAGGAGTAGATTACCTTAGCCGTATTTGGCACAACTTTTTGGAATTTTGGATCCTCAATGCTCTTCAACTTTGTATTTATTTGGCTTTTTAACTATTTTGATTTGAGCGTCACTGATGAGTCTTATGTAGACGAAACGCGCGTCTGGCGTATAAAATTAAAATCCTGGTACTTTTGATAACTATTTACAGATTAATAATCAAAACTTATTGTCATGATCATTCGACAATTGAACTTTTTAAAGAAAAAAGTAAAGCATCTGTAATGGTCTGTTAGGTAATATTCAATACCTACTCGTTGCGATTTGACATGATTATTTCATTATTTTTATATTTGTCAAGCTGTCATTTGTTTATTAAAGTTATGGGCTATTACAAATGAAAAAGAAAATTATTATTTTCATTGAAGGAAAAAGAGTGAGTATGTTCTTACAGCCAATCAATACAAAACCGTCAAACAGAACCGTAAAGTTAGTTTTACCTTTTTTAGGTAAATGTGTGTTTGTGTAATGAAGTAATCATAGTGCTTAAGATAATATTTCTTCTTGTCGTTAATGTGCTTTTGAATAGAGACTTTTGAATACAATTCAAGATTTTCACATACATGAACTATCCTGTACCTTATTCTAGATAGGCAGAAAACTATAGCCGCATATTTTAACAGCAACACCATGTGAATTTAAATACAAAATGTTTGTAATAATTATTTGATCCCTACAAGGAGATAATGCCTTTGAACAACTATTTTTGCCATTTTTTTTTATTGCGAAAGTGTAGAACACACAATTAAGGTCTTCAGAAATATTAATTCTGATACATGTAATTACGTTTATAATTCGAATGACATCATGGTACCGACTAGAAAATAATGTATTCACATGATTTGTTATGATAATCACAAAACAATGCATCTTTAAAAATCCCTTGACTTATTTTGTCAAAACAGTGTAAATTTGAAAAAAAAACCTATTTGTTTAAATAAAAAAGTCTACACTTAATAATTATATATATTTATATATATTTCCTTCTTACTTGAAAACTACAACAGTCGTTGTAACAGAAATATCTAAACTATCAATGCAAGTCCAGTAGTTCAATTTTGTTTCAAAGACTTTCAAATAATCGACAAAATGTTGAATGGTTGTTGTTTCGATTTTTATATTGGTTGATTTCTTTAAATTGTCTGATAATGAAGTGTAATTATATTCCCATTCTGCATTCTTCAGATCTTGAGGTAAAGAACAGCTCGCATCTAAAAGTATAGATCTAGAGTTCACAAAAAATGAGAAAGTATGAACATCTAACAAAGACCAGGACGGATATAAAACCGAATTAAACAAAATGACTCCGGAAATGTTTGGTAATATCGATTTACTTTTAAAAATACATAAAACATAATGAACAAGGATACTACAATATTTAGACCAACAATTACATCACAGATAATAACATTCAGTCCTCAGTATAATAAAATCCGCCATAAATAATCAACAAAGTGTTGAATGGTTAATGTGTCGATTTTTATATTGGTTGATTTCTTTACATTGTCTGGTACTAAAGTGTAATTATATTCCCAATCTGAATTTTTCAGATCTGGAGGTAAAGAACAGCTCGTATCTGAAAGTATATAATCTAATGTAAGGTTCAGAATTCGACCTGTTGATACTGTTTATAATGCTTTTTTGTCATTTTTTATTTATACGGATCTTGTCTGTACACCAGCTTTGATTATTTGTAATATCTTCACTTATTCTTACAACATTTGTATAAACTTCAAGATTATAAAAAAACCGGTTTTTTTCTAAAGTGAACATTGATTGGTTAAATATTTCTCAGTCATGTCCTGTTTTTGAATTTGTTTGTTAGCTTTTTGGTCATGAATGTTTGTCTCTAATATTTAATTAACTGTGCATTTGTATTCAGATATCGCAGATCAAATTTATTCGTTCATTGTTTAATCATACGTTTTTTGATTGAGTTAAGTCTGCCAATTGATATTTTATCGTATGTTTTTCTTTGTTGTGATGTTATGCTATTGTTTCAGAAAAAGGGAGAAGGTTTGGATCCATTAAAACGTTTAATCCCGCTGCAAATGTTTGCACCTGTCCTAAGTCAGGAATCTGATGTACAGTAGTTGTCGTTTGTTTATGTAATATATACGTGTTTCTCGTTTCTCGTTTTGTTTATATAGATTAGACCGTTGGTTTTCCCGTTTGAATGGTTTTACACTAGTAATTTTGGGGCCCTTTATAGCTTGTTGTTCGGTGTGAGCTAAGGCTCCGTGTTGAAGGCCGTACTTTAACCTATAATGGTTTACTTTTTAAATTGTTATTTGTATGGAGAGTTGTCTCATTGGCACTCACACCACATCTTCATATATCTAATAACGAGCAATATGAGCATCTCATATAGAGCAGCACGAATATAACACCGAATTTAACGTAATGACGTAACATTAGGTTATTTGATTTACTTTGATATATAAAACATAACGAACCACAATAGAGATCGACTTAAACAGTTTAAACATATTATTTTTCATCACAATTTGGTCTTGTTTCAAAAGAATCGTGAAAAACGACCATTCCACAGTTGATACAAATATAATGGTTATGATAGAACTAACATGATAGCTTTACAAAGATAATGTAATATTGTTACCTACAATTACTTCACAAATAATAACACACAGTCTTTAGTATAGTTAAAACCCGCCATAATACTTTTTTTCAACTGTAATTGTAGAATTTAGTATTAAATGTATGTCAGACGTGCATAACTATGTTTCATGCTCTTGAATTAAGTACAAATGTAAGACACAACTTCCTCGAGATACAAACAATATATTTTAATAATCATCTCAAACATTGAGCTTAATATCATTATCGCAGAATTACCCAGCAAAAAGCAGTTCTGAAACAACGTCAAACTATACTTACTAGACCCCTATCATTTGACGAGAATCTTGTCGACTTTATTTATGTGTATAAAGTCCTTTTGTTTGTCAGTTGAAGTCGGTGATATCTTAGGCAGCCAATAAGCACAACAAAAGCATTTAAAACTAGGTGTTCATAGTAATATTAATGATGTGATGCATCACACGTTATTGACAGATCTGATTCACTGAGTTCAGTCGGTTTAAATTTATTAGCCAACAGATGTAAATTAAACCAATCAGTCATTATCATAAATAAATCTGCTTCGGAGTTCAACCCTTTCATTTGTTTTTACTTTTTATTCTATAAATTTATTTATATTTATTATTTTGTAAAATGCCTTTTTTATAAATGCCTAGAAAAATAAGTCATTATGCTTGCATGCCTACATTAAGATAATGCCTGTAACAAATATATATAGTTACAAGAATATTTTTTTTTTTTTGGATTTTAAGAAAGTTTTAAGATATATTTTCTGCTTGTGTTTTGTATATGCAACTTTTTGTGTTTCTTTGGTTCTTATAACGTGACTCTGTACTTTAAAAGATCCCGTCAGTATGATATTGTTCTATTATATGTCATTCTGATATATTTCTATTATGAATTATAAAATACGTTGAACAACAAACGTCAAAATTATCCAATCGCGTAGTGGAATGAACTATTTGTGGATTCTCATAAATTCTATATAACTTTTGGACTATTTTAAATCCCGGTCTATTTCTGAAATTAATTCTTACATACTTTTAATTTTTTAACCCTGTATGCTAACATTGCCCATGTGAAATTTTGAGTTGTTTGCTTATACATTGAACGACAAATGTATGTGACGTAAAAAAAATTCTGACGTCAGACACGCGAATCAATGAATGTGTTTGTAGATAGATGTTTTTGTGTTCTGTTAAATTGTTCCTTTTAAAATTGTTACACGATGATGACTGCTTTACTTAATTATGACTATTTTATTTATTATGTCTGTTTAGTTCGCGCATCATTGTAAATATAACGGAATTTGATGGGACTGTTATCAAAGTCAGAGGTTTAGCGCTTTAAAACCAGGTTTTATCCACCATTTTCTACATTTGAAAATGCCTGTACCAAGTCAGGAATATGACAGTTCTTGTCCATTCGTTTTTACGTGCTTTGTCATTCGAGTTTGTCATGTGATTATGGACTTTCCGAATGGATTTTCCTCTGAGTTCAGTATTTTTGTGATTTTACTTTGTACATCTTATAAAAAATCATATGATGTAATAATGTAGAAACGATACTTATAGAAGGGTGACAATATGTTTGCAGTAATTAAAACAGGTCATGCGTTACAATAACATTGCTACTCAGTGAAAAATTAACGTCTCACTTAATCCTATAAATTTCACACGATACGATACATGATATAGTGTGTGATAACATTGTGTGAGGGAATTCGACGTTTGATGTACCACTGTTCACTCCAGTGCAATTTATGACAATACCACTGCATCAATCAGAATTATTTTTTTGCAGTGTTTTAAGAAATGATTTTGCTTTGTTGTCGCGTATTATTTGTGAAAAATTCAATGTTTTAAAAAGGCGAATTTTCTTTATAAAGTCAATGATTATGTTGACTTTTGAAGGCCAAACTTTCTACAGCCTTAAATACGCTAATGAAAGATCCAAAAACTATACCAATACATAACGACATGTTTATGAAATTATAACAAATCTATTGGTTAACAAATTTTTACTCGTTATTGCAAAATAATGAACTTAATATATCTGACATTTTCTCCCTACCCTGTTTACCTCTATACATTTTTATGATGTGGACTGGTCATTGTTATTGAATCGTAGGCAATTTGATTGGATTAAGTTGTTATTAGTTTACCTTCAAACTTGTCTATGCTTTTCATACAATGACTATTGATTAATTAGAACGTGCATGAATGTGTACGGTAACTAAAATGACCTTCAAACTGGACACTGGACGAGTCAATATTATGTTTTATCAATGA
This sequence comes from Mytilus edulis, assembly GCF_963676685.1. Lineage (NCBI taxonomy): Eukaryota > Metazoa > Mollusca > Bivalvia > Mytilida > Mytilidae > Mytilus > Mytilus edulis. The sequence goes on along the minus strand of NC_092351.1, from coordinate 55,148,422 downwards.
AAGTTAAGGTATGAAAGGTAAGAATTGCCACTTATTCGATTTTCACAAAATTTTCGGAATATACAGTTGAAAGGTTATTTTTTAAAAGCCTATTGTGAAGAGTAAAGAGAAAGTTTACAAATAATACGTTTTGTTCCATTAAACAAGTCATTTTCGTAAGAGAAATACCGAAATATATTTTACGCACGACTACGGCAGGTAAAATTATTATTTATCATAATAATAAAAAAACATTTTTCAGTCTCATTGGAATATGTTGATTACAATTAATCCCAAACTTAGGAAGTAAGTAACTAAAGTCAAAATATGTCCGATCTGCCTATTTCTGCACATCAAAAGTCAATACGATCGTTTTAAAGTCAATTTCGTCTACCTCACAAAATCTTGTTAGGCACTATAGTACATCATTGTATTTTGTATATTATGAATTCCATAAACAAACAACTTTCAACTTGATAGCCCTCGCATCGAGTGCAGCTACCAGATATCACTTCAATTGTATATAGTATGCTAACCTGTGTACTGTGTTTTAATAAAATGCTGTGATATTTAACCCGTTATTTTCATTGAAATATGTTCTAATGATTATTTAACTAAGCATCACTGTTTGTGACCACTGTATAATCTATACATATATTGTTCATGTTCCTTGACTTCCATGACATTTTATATGTTTAAATTAACATCAAATAAAAAGTTTGAAATAGGATAACCATGATTTTGATACACAACAAAATAAGATTTATGGTATTTGTTTCTTTAGAATGCACGCAGGGAAAACAAGCTAATTTGGGAAACGAATATCTAATGTCTACGTATTTACACTCTGTTCAGCAGTCTGATGAAATGTCGTAATATATCTATATGTTTTCGGTGGGATTCCTTAAAACACGTAAAGGTACACGATAGTCTGATATAGCATTTCTGTTATCTGAGGAAAGCGTCTTTAACCATGGTCTAATTGATATAGAAAATGTGATAAGTTTTTACAGTTATCATTCGGAAATAATTGACTTTCTTAAAACGTATGTAACAGAAAACTTTCGATACGAGTAATTGTTGCCATATATGCATTTGTCAGAGAACCGAGCATATCTTTCCTTATTGATGATGAATACCATTCGCCATACGATTTAGTGTGTGCCATAAAAAGCACGACGGATATAAAGTTTGACACAACAAACTTCATACAGTTCCAAAACAATCCGGTGTTTCGTGTTGTAACATATAAGTCAATATTTTGCGTCCGTGCAACATTTTGTTGATCTTTGATTGTATATTATTTAATCATTGAATTAATTTTGTTTCTTTTTCTTGGTTGTCTGATAACTTCGTTACCTCGGTATTGTATCACCACAAAATTTATGTAAATTATTATATACACTTTTCCATTAAATCGAATGGATGTAAGCAACCACATGACACAGTAAGACCTTCCATAATAATCAAACACGCATAATTCTAACATGACGTCCTTCAAACGCTTTTAGTAAACACCCGTGGTAAAATATAAATATGTTGCTTTGGCTGTTCCGATCGTACTCCCATGTCACATGCTTTTTAATGAATGAGCTAACCGATGTCATAGAACGATGACGTCAGAATATAAGCATTTTACGGGAAAATACATGCTTGTGAAACAGAAAATCATCATAAGAAGAAAACGTAAACAAATGATGCTAAAATGTGTGATATAAGCCATTGTTTGTATACAATTAAGACAAATAGTCGAAGTTATCATTTACAATCATCCAAACCTATCTAAATACGTTATTGTTAATAGTTTAAGCATGTCACTTATTCAGTTTGCTCCGTTCTTTTACATCTACTAATAGTGCGTTTATTGATGGGAACGGCAAAAAATGCCTTCACCTAGAGCGCTACGCTCCAAAAGAATTGCCGTATTTGTCCTATTAGAATCGAAATAATTTATTGGGGCTTGAATATATCGTGATTTTACCACGGATTGTCGCTTTATGTCGATATTCTATCCATCCCTATCGCTCACTGGTTAAATAATTTGCATAAAGAGGGCCAACCCGTGGTACAATCACGATATATTCAAGCCCCCATAAATTGTTTCTTATATATTCAGCTATTAAAGATATATCTTTGAAAAAATGTAAATTAACTCCTTGCAGAATACAAAGGACCTGATTTATATATATAAACCTGAACTATATATATTAACTTAAAACATCGCTGTAACGTCAAAACATTGTTTTACTCGTTCTTATTTCAGTGATTGGACAATCATTTACCTGTAAGAAACCATTATGTTAACTTTTCGCAGTCCAATATTGTTAAGAATTGCCCTCCTCTTTCTTAAAAATATTGGACAGCTAAAGGTAGCAGCCTCAGACCTGTCCAATATTTTACAGAATGGACTGTTATCGGCTTATATCCCTTACAAAATACAATTTACAAAGCATGACAGACATAAACCATGCAAGGACACATCTTTAACATAGTCCTCGAGTACCAATGTAAACAGTATTTGTTGAAATAAAATAAAACTATAATTACCTGACGTAGACGAATAAATAACATATATAATGGCCGAAAGTAGACAAAGCTTTTTTGGTGAATCCATTTCTTATTTGCACACTTAAAAACCAATGTTAGATTACTTTAGTAGAGTTCATAAAATACTCTTGTCCAAAAACGACCATTCGTTCATTACAGTTCATATGAAAAACAAATGATAATTGCATAACTCGAAATAATGAAATTTGATAACACTCGTTTCTATGTATGTATTACATACTTCCGTGTTGAAAGTCTTACTTTGACCTATCATTATTAACTGTTCATTCATTGTGAACTGGATGGAGAATTTTTCATTAGCACACATACCACATCTTTAAATTTAAAGTGAAGTGAACAATTTCAAAGAAAGATATTTAAAAAGAAATGCATTGACCTTCACATGTACACCTATTTTTAATATTATGAGTGCATTAAGTTTTTGTAGGTATGACAAAAACGTAATTAGGTAAACCAGTATAGATCGTATGCCATTGGCGCGAGCTTGACTTTTGATATCCTCAATTATTAAAAAAAACTGGAGTTATACATTAACGGTATCAATATTACTGCAAACGATGCCCTATTAGACAATTGATGACCTTACAATGGTGCTTCAGTCCCAAATCAAGAATATAAGGTTTCAACGTTAACTGATAAGTTATTTCAACTTTCAAATTTCATACTGCGACATGAACATGTATATAAGTTTTGATGTTTATGTTTTCAAGGAAAATCCTAATACGTATTAATGAGTTCAAATTGACATCTTGTACACAGGAAGATGAACGGCTACTTCAACCCCGTAGTCTATACTCTTGACACGAATTACAATTACGAATGTGAAATAAACAAACTATTACTTTTTTAAAATGAAACATTCTTTGTTTTCCAAGTAGCAACACAATTAAATGCACCTTAACAGAGTAAATACGGAATATTTAAATACCCTTTGAGTTCATTCTCGAAGTATATTCAAAGGAATAGATTAATCCATCGTATTTAGTATGTGGATGGACCAATCAACATAACTATGACAAAGACCTCGCTAATTGTTTGGTTAAGTTTAATATCAGTGAAAATGCTCGTCAATTATTCAATGTGTGAGAGATTAGCATCTAAAGGAGTCGGACAACTTCAAACACTATATTTAGGTTACTTTTCTTAACTTGCATATTTCCCTGAAAATGGTTAAGTTTTATATCAAAGTTTATTTTGTCGAAAACTAATTTCATGTGATTTAATGTAAAAGTGAAGTTAGAGTTCGACAGCATTCAATCTTTGAGTAAACACTTTGTTTAAATATCTCAATTGAAACGTTATTCTCGTGCATGTTCACACTATACGGACTTCATATAAAGGAGTGTCCTCCTAACGCAGAAACTGCTCCAACAAAGTTATGAGGAGGACAGATTAAAAATGACACCCCGTACATTTTACGGACACCATCACAAATTGGTTTATCCATACGATGTGTCATTGTCCAAACTAACTAAGTTCATTTTTACCACGTGTTAGATTGTGGTTTGTCAATACGTCGTCTGATCTTTTAATTACTGAGTGTGACTGTTTTGCGCATTGATATAAGACGTGTCACGGTACTTTTCCATCCCAAGTTCATGTATTTAGTTTTGATGTTATATTTGTTATTCTCGTAAGATTTTATTAAATGTGTTAACGTTTGTAGTTAATCTTATTTTTTTCTGTTGTGTGTTATGGTTAAGATAATTAAGTTCCTCGTAATTTTAGTATTATAGATTGGTAATAACTTTAAAACACGTTTAATGATTATTTTCTTATAAGGCGTGTTTTGTTTTCTTTCAACATGTTTGAGGTTGAATTCAACACATAACCCGGTTAAGAGTAAAACTTAAAACATGTTTCAACACAAAAAAAACGGATTAACCAGTAAACCTTAAACAAAAACAAAACTTTAAAACAGATACTGGCAGCTTTGCAACAAAATAGAAATGTGTGTTAAAGAACTTCAAGATAACAAATTAAAATTGTTATTTAATAATAAATGTTATCCGTTTGTAAGACGAAGAAAATGCTACTAGTTCTACATATTTCAATCATGAATGTTTTTTTTTTTATTATTCGCACTAGGTGATAAAGTTGCCGAACAAGAAAAGCATATATTACACCACCAGCTTATCATGAAAATGTTGTTCCTTTTGATATATTCATCTACAAAAGAAACGCAAGCTCTTGTGACACTGTGGTTGACAATGTTGTTACCCGTGTCTGTTATTTTTTATGTAGGATAAACGGACCGTATTCCACTAACTTTTTAAATAAAATAAAATTGGGAATGGAAATTAAGAATATATATGTCAAAGAGACAACAACCCGACCAAAGAGCAGACAGCAGCCAAAGGCCACCAATTGGTCTTCAACGCAGCGAGAAAATCTCGCGCCCGAAGGTGGGCCTCAGCTAAACACCCCCCCCCCCCCCCTCTAAATAAAATGTGTACTTGTTCAGTGAAAATGGACGTCATATTTAACTTTAAAACATATAAATGAACTAAAATCAAAAACATACATGACTAACAAAGGCCAAGTTGGGACAGGAGCAAAAATGCGACATTTTTTTGTGAGATTCAACCCCTTTACCTCTAGCCAATATAGAATAAAGAAACACACAGCAAAACGCACAGTCAAACTAAGTTTAAAAGAAGTAAGAGTCCGATTTCAGAACAGGCAACAAAAGAAGCTAAGCAAAGTGACAATGATACATTAATTAACAAAGTACTAGCAGTCGTTACAGACATTCCAGCTACATACCTCAATTAGTATGTTCCAAAATTGCGTATCTCTTGTTGCAGCAACACTACAATTGTTGTCAGTAAACATTATTTTTTTCTCTCCAAATTTCGACTTTTTATAACTTAATTTTGTTGCATTTTTTTTCTTTTTATGATGTACAATTAATCAAAAGTTTAGCACAAGTTTTAATATTAAGGTAAAAAATTTGGATTGTGATCTGCATGCCATGCATACTCCCTTACGCAAGACCATAGTGGATAAATTTTCAATAGTTCATGCAAATATCAATGCTGTTTTCATTCAAAAATTGTGCTTTCTGTCGTCAATGTATTTTCAATTATTAAAATCTTTCGTATATGTTTATAAGGACTCTAAGTCTATGGAACGCCACAGCTGCCTTATGATAAGAATAACCATGTCATTAAGGTTAGAGATATATCATGAAGCAAATGTTCTGTACTATAAATACATTTGACTATAATACTCTGTCAATTCGCTATATCACTGAGATACATTTATATACTATAAAGACATTTGACTATAATACTCTGTCAATTCGCTATATCACTCAGGTACATTTATATACTATAAAGACATTTGACTATAATACATTGTCAATTCGCTATATCACTGAGATACATTTATATACTATAAAGACATTTGACTATAATACTCTGTCAATTCGATGTATCACTAAGGTACATTTATATACTATAACGACATTTGACTATAATACTCTGTCAATTCGCTATATCACTATGGTACATTTATATACTATTACGACATTTGACTATAATACTCTGTCATTTCGCTAGATCACTAAGGTACATTTATATACTATAACGACATTTGACTGTAATACTCTGTCAATTCGCTATATCACTAAGATACATCTATATACTATAAAGACACTTTGATATATCATGGAGCTACCTTTTTCATACTTTTCTGTCATTTCACTTTGTTATGAAGATAATATTTCATACTATGAAGACATCTGGATATAGCATGGAGCTACATTTTCATACTGATTTGTCAATTTGCTAAACTATAATGTGATATTGCAATGGCATAAAGATACATTTTATACTATAAAGACATCTTAGTAGAGAATTCTCGATATCTGACTTTACTAACGTCATACATAAAGTATACGTAAGAAATCACAATTAAGACTATATTTGAGATTGAATTGTCTCCTTTTTTCCACAAAAAAAAAACCATATCAAAATGCATTCAGCTATAATTTTGCCATTATCTTCATATTTTTCTTAATTTAATTAGGATATTTGAATTAAGACAACATTGTTGTACATAGGGAAAACAATTATTTTCAGTTACGGAAATCAATCATTAATACATTGGACAATTAAAACAATTTTGATACTGTTCATGTAAGTCTTTTTGTTTATAAGAAACAAACCGATCAAAAACCAGATACAGCCCAATGCCATTTATGGACTGTTTTATGCTTTATGGTCTGGTGTGGTCTTTTTGGAATGTTTTTGTCTTTCATTTTTTTTTCCTACTTCGTCATCCCGGGCTTTATATCTCAGATCGTTAATCTATGTCCTAGCTTAGACTATTTCTTACGAGTTATTTAGTGTGAATTGTTGCAACTGTCTTTTTAAATTGATTTTTACCGACTGCTGTTGCATCACTTTCTAAACTTAGGAGAGCATTTTGAGTCGGTAAACATGTTTGTCCACCGCCATAATTTATGCTCGGTCATATGCTACTCAGTGCTTGACTTTGTTGCTGTTTATAATATTTGTGTTTGGTTCGCACATGTTTGCTTTCTCGTTTTAATTGCCTTGCCTTTCCCTTTCCAAAATAGAGATTTTGTCAGTGCATAATTAATCGACCTTTAAGCGTGCATGCACGTCTTCAACTTGAAAAAGCAGTTTCGATTTTTTAGTATTTATAGTGATTCTGGTAACTTAAAATTATTGACCATTAAACCTTAAGAAAAATAATCGTAGTTAATGGAAGCAAAGGAAGGTATTAAGAGCTGATATCCAGTTTAGGACTCAATAACTGGAGACACTGCTATACATCTGTTGTACTTTGTTTAAAATGCCAAGGGTTAATTATTAAGTCAAAGCATATTATCATTAAACTATTATAATTGAAATAAAAAATCTCAAAATACAAATATATCATCTCACTTTGTTGACCGTCAATCCACGATTTTCAAACCAAAATAGGTTGTATCTCTAATTTAAAGTTGTGTTTGACGTATAGTTATCATAACTAGTATTTTGAAGGGTTTTTTCCGGAAAAAAAACCTTCAGATATACCTTATAGTCAAGTCAGAATCAACATATATGTGAAATTATAAAAAATCAAAAGATAAATGTTTATGGTTGATACAAAACTTCATGCCAACATATAAATGTGTCGTATATTTTGTATCAAGATAGTTCTTGTTTGTTTATTGTCGTCAGTACATAATTAAGGCAATCTGAAATTGAGCCCTGGGTCTGGACTAAAAATGATGGCCATACGGTAACCAATAGTTGCTTAAAATCAACATTATTTCCCCTGATAGTTAGCTATCTGATTTTTAATACTGTTAGATATCGACGATTCATCTTTTGTGAATGAACAAAGGATTTTTTTAAAAGTTTAATTTGTTTTGGCTTCATATATATACTTCATCAAATTGTCTTCACGAAATAAAATGCCCCTCCGCACCAAATATTTAAACACATAAAAAGATGGTTCGTTCCTTCTATGATGTTAACATTAGAAAGAAAAATAATGGAACATCTGAGTTGCTATCTCCTTGCCATATTCTACCAAACATCTCTTTAAACGAGTATCCACAGTAAGGTTGAACATAAAAATAACGAAGTTATTTTTTGGGAAAAATTTCTTGCAAATACGTTTACGAAGTAGCGAATGAAACAAGTGTTGACACAGACTAGCGTGGACAGTATCCAGCATATAAGAACATTACTCAGTCAAACTCATAAGACCCAAACAAATTCGAACTTGATCTGGATTTTATCATGGACATTTGCCAGACAGACGATACCACCAGATAGACCAGCAGAAAGACAGATAAACAGACAGATCAGACCACCAGAAAGACAGATATACAGACGGATAAGACCACCACACCAACAAGACCATCAGACAGACAGACTGACAGGCAAGACCCCCAGACAGTCACACAAACAAGACCACAAGACAGACACACAACAAAAAGACCACCAGACAGACACACAAACAGAACTACCAGACAGACACAGACAGACATGACAATCAGACAGACAGCAAGCCAGACAAGACAACCAGACAGACATACAGCCAGACAAGACCACCAGATAGACAGAAAAGACCACCAGACAGACAGAAAAGACCACCATACAGACAGACAGACAAAACCACCAGACACACAGACATACCAGATAAACAGACAGACAGACAAGAACACCAGACAGACAGACATACAAGACAACTAGGCTAGACAACCAAACAGACAGACAGACAAGACCACCAGACAGACAAGACAAACAAGACCACCAGACAAACAGACAAAAAAGACTACAAGACAGACAGAAAAACAAATATAATAAAGTCTCCTACAGCTCCACTTCGCAGATCAGGGACTTATATATCTAGTTAACACTAGATGATTAACGATCTATATCAATCAACAAAATGTTTTATAGCTAATTAGGCAAAAGTCCAACACAAATCAATTTAGTTTAAATACCAATTAAACTTAACCAAACTTATACTAAATCAGCATATCTTTGCGTCTTGGCTTTAAACGCCATACTAGTATATAAATATGTAACATAACGTTGCTATGAAATAAAGAGAAGAGCAAATATATTTGCGGGTTTCTACAATGTATATGAAATACTGTTGAGACCGAATATCTACAGATAAGCCTTTTTCAAATGATTTTTACAGTTCGTTCTTATGTTGTACTATATAACCACTGTTCCAGGTTAGGGGAGGGTAGGGACTCCGCCACATTACGTACATATGTGCCTGTCCCAAGTCTAGAGCCTGTAATTCAGTGGTTGTCGTTTGGTGCCGTGTTACATATTTGTTTCTCGTTCATTTTTTTTTTTTTTTGTACATTAATTAGGACGTTAGTTTTTTCGTTTGAATTGTAAAACGTTTTCATTTGTCATTTCGGGGCCTTCTATAGCTGACTATACGGTATGGGCTTTGATCAAATATGAAGGCTCTACTGTGACCATTTTTATTAATTTCTGAGTCATTTGGTCTCCTGTGAAAAGTTGTCTCATTGGCAATCACACCTCATCTTTTTTTTTTATTATTTTAAACGAGAAACAATTATCAAACATACCAACAAACGACAAGCACTGTTCCTGACTTAAATTCCTAACTTAGGACAGGTGCATATAATATATGCTGCGGGTTTGAACTGATACAGCAGTATATTATTAATTCGTATATTTTAACAAATTTGATTCGTTTAGGGATAGTCTCATGTTAAACTATATTTTCGAAGGTAGAGAGAAAACGGCGGATAGCAAAACGCATATTGACCTGCAAAAAGCATATTGCACGGTTATTTTTAGAATATCTAAAAACCAATATACTTTGTGACGTCATATAATGAATTTCAGGATATTGTTTAACGTTTTGAAACACATAATATCTGTGATCGATTATTTGACGGAAATATCTTCAAATACATAAGAACGTCCAAAAAAAAGTAAATGAAATAACAACTAAACGTTTGTTATTGTCAAGGAGACAATGTAATATCTATAAAATTCCAACAAACCTAAATGACGATTTTGATACATATATGGTCAGAAATTAATAATATAACAAATATAGCCTTTGTATGAGGTCAATACAGGATATATCGACCCAAAGAAGTATATCGACCTCGGACTTCGTCCTCAGTCAATATACTTCTTTCAGGTCAATATATCCTTGTATCGACCTCATACAAAGGCTATATTTGTATAATAACATTACAATTAAAAAGACGCATTATAAAATATTAATTGAAAATGGCTTTACTCTTAGACTATGAAAAAATGAATGTAATATGAAATCGTGTACCAGTGTTTGACTGAAATTTCTGCTTTACTCTGCATATGTTGTAATGGCTCTTGCTCTTTCTGCATGAAAGAGAATAAACTTTCAGAAAACAAAAAAAACTAATAATTTTGCAACTATCCGCTACATTTTCTTGACTCCTTATAATTATAAAATCTTGATTTATTTCCTTGCAAAAACTTCTAAGCTTGTTCGATTTCATGTAGTATGTGCTGCAACGCATTTAAAAAGATTGGAATTGATGACAGGGGACTCTACAAAGATCCTTTAGTAATCTAAATAAATGTTCATCGGTTGACAAATGACATTGCACATTAACATAACAACTGTAAAAATACAAATTTCGTCTTCACCGAAAACTTAAATAATCAATTTGGAAAAAAATGTATAACATATGTCAACTTAAATTAAAAGATACTGATAAATTTCATTTTATCTATAAAAATGCTTACTTTAATTTATTTTTAAAATAGCTTACTGTCAAAAAAAAAAATATGTATCTGTAAAAACAATCACCGACTTACCATCTTACGTATGCAATCAGTGATTAAGTTCGTAATACATACGTTTTCACCTTTTTAACGGTCTAAAAATGATTTTGGGAAAAGAAAGACAATCCAAATTAATAATTTTCACTTTCATACGTACAATGTATGTTACAATGACGCTTGAAAGGTATAAATAACATGAAGTTGACGCTTCATACGTACAAATACCATTGTTAAGTTACATTTAATGTATAAAGTAGATACTTATGTCGCTTGTGTTGTTTTCTCTAGAATAACATTAAGCAACTTTTTCATACCAAGTTGTCACCTCAGTATATTATAACGATACATTTCTATACTATACAATCATCTCGATATAACATGAAACAATTTTGTGTCGACAAGATAGGCGATACATACAGATTGGTACCCCTAAAAATAAACAAACAAAAAATAAATAACATAAAAGACAAAACCAAAAAGATGGCCTATATTCTTTTCGCCAAATTTAGAACGTAATGATTTGTAAAATGAAGTTAACAAATCCATGCTGATAGTTGATAAATCTTAATTTATCTATATAATTTTTACGAATTTATCTAGCGTTTTACATAGACATCTTCGAGTCAAAGGGGCCGGGAGAACGTGCATTTCAATACTCAATTAATAGAGAGTGTCGTTGGGTTTCCGGTACCCTACCCTTTCCGTATAATTAAGATTCTACAAATGCACAACATTTAAAATTTGCATATGTGAAAGTGTGACCTTTTTCCATTTTGGTTTGGTTTCATGAGGTGTGTTGAAAAATTAACTACCAAAGTGACGTTCATGAAAATTTATGGACAGAATCACAGCCATGAACACCCCGACTTTTGGCTGTGAAAAAAAAACCGGCTTTTTATTTAACAAGTAAAGGATTTTTTTTTATTCTTATCATATATTTCTGATATATTTTCCTACCTATTTACACAATAATTAGCAGAAAATGGACATATTCAAGCTGCACACCCTATAACCTAGTACATAGGAAGTCTACCCCCCACCCCCTATTGAGATGACGACATGCTGAAAACATTTATGTTTTGGAATATCGTTCCGTACCCAAACCGAACAGTAACCTCCGTACCAACATCAGGCAAGTACGATACTATTGGTCACCATAAAGTGAGAAACGAAATAGAAACGAATGAATAAACCGAAATAAAGGATTCAAAATGAACACTAATCAACTATATTATAATAATGCCGATGCGAAATATATATAAACTATATCCCATTGAATTTCAAGTCTTAGGCTGGATTGTTAATTGGAGAAAAATGGATGAAAGTGATGAACAAGTGTTTATCGTCCAGTAACAAATATTACATTCATATCGGGACAGGAGAAAGTCATCGTGGTTTGAATATCGGCATATTTTAAACAACAAATACATGCTGAATATGTGAATAGGTAGTAGATTATGTCAGAAATATACGATAATTTTCCCTCTTCAACACTTTGGTAGTCAATTTCTTAACACACCAGATGAATCCAAACCATGCAAAATGGAAAAAAAGTTACACTTTCACATAAGCAATTTTTTAAATGTTATACATTTTATAAATCTTAATTATACGAACTATTTTTATTTATTTATATATTTTATTTTCAATAAATAATTATACTTAATGTACAGTGCATCATAATATAAAAAAAAAAAGAAGATGTGGTATGACTGCCAATGAAACAACTGTCCATAAGAGACCACAATGACACAGAACTTAACAACTATAGGTCACCGTACGGCCTTCAACAATGAGCAAAGCCCATACCGCATAGTCAGCTATAAAAGGCCCCGAAATGACAATGTTAAACAATTCAAACGAGAAAAATAACGGCCTTATTATTATATATAAAACAATGAACGAAAAAAAAATATGTTTCACATAAACAAACGACAAACACTGAATTACAGGCTCCTGACATGGGACAGGCACATACATACATAATGTGGCGGGGTTAAACATGTTAGCGGGATTCCAACCCTCCCACTAACATGGGACAGTGGTATAACAATACAACATAAGAACGAACTATACAAATCAGTTGAAAAAGGCTTAACTCATCTGATGCACAAACATACAAGTGGACGTGGCCGGGTACTTGTACATCCCAAGAACAAAAAGACACGAGGAACAGATCTGATAGTACTCGCAGTTATGTGACAACTAGTGCTAGTTCAAAGCCACTAACAACTAATAAAAAAATCATGGATCTAAGACTAGATCGTAAGCCTATTTGGCTGGCTGAAAAGTTACTTGTATATATGAATGTAATTGTTTGTTATAATTCAGGTTGCACTTAAATTTTAAAATTATCATTCATTCTTATACGAAAAGGTTAGCGTACATGACCCAAAGATGTGTATATGTAAACCGGTAGATAAGTTCGTAAAATGTAGATAGAAAAATAAAGATTTATCGACTTTCAGCATAGATTTGTTAACTTCATTTTACAGATCATTATGATTTTCACCAATCTAGAAACTAAGTCTTTTCAACTCCGCATTGCTGAGGGCAAATGCAACGTTAGAGTCGATAAATTCATTCATCTTGAAAGCGATTCCCTGAGGTCCGCAAAAAGATTCCCTTCACGGTCTTTTTGTTTTATTACAATCGATGTTGCTGATGAGTTTTGCGGGGGAGTCTTCCCCGCTATTTATAGCTTTGTCTTATGGTACGATGAAATGGTCTTATGGTATGATGAAATGATCTTATAGTGTAATCAAATAGTCTACTGGTATATTTAAAGATGACACCCCGTGATATAAGAATTGTTAGCTTGATATTGAAATATGTCTTTATAAGTTAGTTATATGACATAATAGTATGACAAAATTGTTTAATGTTATATCGAGATATTTGTATAGTATAGAAATGTATCGTTATAATATACTGAGGTGACAACTTGGTATGAGAAAGTTGCTTAATGTTATATTAAGAAGTCTTTATAGTATAAAATGTATCTTTATGCCATTGCAATATCACATTATAGTTTAGCAAATTGACAAATCAGTATGACAATGTAGCTCCGTGCTATATCCGGATGTCTTCACAGTATGAAATATTATCTTCATAACAAGTGAAATGACAGAATAGTATGAAAAAGGTAGCTCCATGTTATATCAAAGTGTCTTTATAGTATATAGATGTATCTTAGTGATATAGCGAATTGACAGCGTATTACAGTCAAATGTCGTTATAGTAATATATAAATGTACCTTAGTGATCTAGCGAATTGACAGAGTATTATAGTCAAATGTCTTTATAGTATATAAATGTACCTTAGTGATATAGCGAATTGACAGAGTATTATAGTCAAATGTCGTTATAGTATATAAATGTACCTTAGTGATATAGCGAATTGACAGAGTATTATAGTCAAATGTCTTTATAGTATAGAACATTTGCTTCATGGTATATCTCTAACCTTAATGACATGGTTATTCTTCTCATAATGCAGCTGCGGCGTTCCATATAAGTATGTTACTGCCACAACAGGGCAATGTTAGTGTGTGTTATAAACCAGTGCCAAAATGTTGCTGCATGCATGTATGGGAGCTGAAAAATCACCGGGCCCTTTTAATCTTTATCTATTATGGGATTTACATGAATCATTGCAAAATATAAAATATAAAAAATGTCAAACTCCAAGTTAAAAACGGAAAGTCTCTTATCAAATGGAAAAATCAAGAGCTCAAACAAATGAAAAACAACTGGCATATTCCTGACTTGGTACAGGCATTTTTTAAGGTTGAAAATGGTGGATTAAACCTGGTTTTATAACTAGCTAACCTTTCACTTATTTGACAATTGCATGAAACTTTATATTATTGACAGCAATGTGTGAACAAAAACAAATTGCAAGTAGGACTAAAATAACAAAGACTGCAAATATCAACTTTTTCACGTTGAAAAGGGGTCTAATAAATCAATTCCCCTTAATTTCCATTGTATACATATGAGAAAATAGAACCTATCAAAAGTGGTTTTGTTTTGTTAACATGAATGATGATATTATATGTAAGAATATATTATAAAATTCTTTATTTGAGAATTTTGGCAAAAAGTTTGATTTGCCTATAGGTTGAAAAGGTGCAATTGTCTTGTTACGAAAGTCTTTGGTTTTAAAGACTTGGGTATATGCTATGTCAAGTTTGTCATTAGGGTATTGGACAGTACAATTTTCTATTTTTATATGAATTTGTGATTAGCTGATGTGATTTTTTTTCATAATTAAAAAATAAGGCAATCGTTAAGTGTTACAATTGTTTGCACCTATCCTAAGTAGGACCTAAGTCAGGAATCTGATCTTCAATAGTTGTCGTTTTTTGATGTCGTTCATAAGTGTTTCTTGTTTCTCGTTTTTTATATAGATTAGATAGACAGTTGGTTTTTCAGTTTGAATGGTTTTACACTTTTCATTTTTGGGGCCCTTTATAGCTTGCCGCTGTTCGGTGTGAGCTGAGGCTCCATGTTGAGGACCGTACATTGACCTAAAATGGTCGACTTTTAAAAATTGTGACTTAGATGGAGACTTGACTCATTGTCACTCATACCACATCTTCTTATATACATCATGTACATATATAGTGACAGGTATAGGTGACTTATTGCATATAGTCATGGTGAAACCCGTTACCGGTTTAAAAAGGTTCTGAAGTGTCAAGTATTTAGAAATAATTGTAAACACTGCATGTCATATAACCTAGAAAAGTATATTCTTTGAGGCATTCTTATTCAACTTTGAATAACAATGCCTCAAAGCCACGTCCACTTATATTTTTGTCCATCTGATGAGTTAAGCCTTTTTTAACTGATTTTTATAGTTCGTTCTTATGTTGTACTGTTATACCACTGTCCCAGGTTAGGGGGAGGGTTGGGATCCCGCTAACATGTTTAACCCCGCCACATTATTTATGTATGTGCCTGTCCCAAGTCGGGAGCATGTATATTCAGTGGTCGTCGTTTGTTTATGTGTTACATATTTGTTTTTCGTTCATTTTTTTACATAAATAAGGCCGTTAGTTTTCTCGTTTGAATTGTTTTACATTCTTATCGGGGCCTTTTTATAGCTGACTATGCGGTATGGGCTTTGCTCATTGTTGAAGGCAGTACGGTGACCTATAGTTGTTAATGCCTGTGTCATTTTGGTTTTTTGTGGATAGTTCTCTCATTGGCAATCATACCACATCTTCTTTTTTTATATTTTGGACAATATTCAAGATCTTCCTGAAGCTGAGACTTTTATATTAACAGTCACAACCTGAAGTAAGTGATATTTCATAAATAAATAAACCGGCCATACCAGATAAAGATATGAACATATAGACTTAAGCTTCAATTTTCAAACATGGGAGCCGTAAGGTTTTTTCTCCATCATGTATGCTAGAGCTCTTACTTGTATGTGAGTAAGACTATTAAACACACAGAGAAAAATAATCGCCTGTAGGCCACCATCTTTAAAATATCTAAACCGTCCTTAGAAGTACGGTTAAAGGTTTCATTAACCAAATAACCAATTGGTTAAAGAATAAAAACACGCCTATAATGTACATTTTTCAGCACCAGTTTGTAACACAGATTAGTATTTCAATCTAGGAGCGCAAATTTTATTGTAGGATTTTACTGAGATTTACGGACCTTACAAGCGATTTTTACGGCATTGCGATTTCTTTTCTTTAGGAAAATTCTTAAGAGGTAGCTGCACCACGTTGTTTTATGAAGTTTTAGTACGTATATGCCCTGCTGACTGCAAATTTACAGCTCGATCGGACTTGTAATTTCAGAGTATATCTGATAACAAGCATGCATTCGGATTTTTTATCAGAAGAGATGTAAGAACAATATTATAATTCAATTCTTCTTTTAATTGAGAGTTATTTCCTTCCATATTGTTTTAAATATACTGTCATAAATAAACTGTCATACATATTGATTGATTGATTGATTGATTGGTTGGTTGGTTTGTTGGTTGGTTGGTTTATAACTTAAACACTTGGGATAGGGTTTCTTGAAACAAGCGGGGAAAAAACCCAAATGAGACCTTGGACCCCGTATTAAACACAGGAGACGGAAACATGCATGCCATGATTGATAAGTTGGTTGATTGTTTGAATGATTGGTTGGTTCATTGGTTGATAAATTGGTTGGTTGGTTGGTTGGTTGATCAATTAAACATTTGGGATAGGGTCTCTTGAAACAGCGAAAAAGAAACAAATGTGATATTGGACCCCGTATTAAACACACGAGACGGAAACATGCATTGATTGGTTGGTTGGTTGGTTGGTTGGTTGGTTGGTAAATTGATTGATTAAACCCGTTGGATAGGGTCAATTGAAACAAGCGAAAAAGAAACAGATCTTGGACCCTATATTAACCACATGAGACGGAAACATGAATGGCCTGATGGATTGATAGTTTGATTTATTGGTTGGTTGGTTGGCATTCAAACACACATTAAACTCTTTAGACGGTGCCAAAATCACATAATTTGCCTCATTGTATATGACCTTGACCTTTGACCTTTGACCTTGACCTCAATTTTCTTCAAATAGATCAAGGACTTCATATCAAAATACTGTAGACCTCTACGACTTATAACGTATGAATTGATCCAACATATCGCCTATCTTAAATTTTCAAAGGGAAATAACTCCTATAAGATGTCTTCCGATCACTCAAGTCAAAATTAAACAAATCATTCTTAAGAGTAGACAAACAATTTGGTGAAAACAGTTTGCTAAAATCTTTACGGTTTTAGAGCTATAGCGATAACAAGGTATGGGGACGCGGGGTGATAACTCCTATAAGAATAAGTGTTCGGTAACACAGGGTGAGTTTTGAAACCCCTATTATTGTGTAACATCATTGGCCAAACATCCATTCGATATGTTGTAAGACAAAAAAGCTTCTCAGACGGCAGAAAAAAAAATAATCAGAAGAAAAACAAAAGGTCTTTCTACGAAAAGTGGAAAGACCTAATAATACATTTGCAGTATGTCCAATGTTCACATTGCTTTCCATTGTGCTTAGTCTATTGGTCCATAATTTATTTGTTCATCCATGTGACTATTTGATAAAATAAACAAATACATAGAAAACATTAACAAATTATTGAAATATTTATATGGACGGATATAAAAAGGAAAAATGGAAAGAATTACGAAAATCAATAACAACTTCAGTAACAAAATCACATAACAATTCTGTTGACAATAGGGTAAGTGCAAGATATCAAAGAAAATACCAAACCTACATGTATTTGGAAATACATGACAACTAATAAAAAACAAGAAGTTATAAAGAGTACGTGCGATACTGTGATCTAGGTCTATGTGCATCTCAAACAATGGGAACCCTGCAATAATATAGACTTGAAAAGTTTATGACAAAAATATCTCTATTTTTTTTTGTAGTTTTTGCCCTAAACACAAGAGAGGATGAAAAAAGTCGCAAGTAAGGGCAATCATTACTTTCAAAAGTCTTCTCACTGTCACTGAAAATTTGACTTGTTTTTAGGTTTTGTCTTGCTGATCATTTTTGTTTTAAAAGTTTATAGCTATCGCTTAAAATTTCCAAGATAGTTGGCAAGGATTGTTAAAATCATTAAGAACGAAAACTCAAATACTGTAAATTCAGAAATTTTTGCGAGGTTTTTATTATTGCGAAAAACGCAACAGAGTTATAAACGCAATAATTCAAACTCGCATTTTGAAATATTCAGAATTCAACAGAATTTTTCTCAAAATCGTAAAAATTAAAATAGCAATGAAGTCAAAAATGACTAAATCGCAATAATAAATGAACGCAATAATTTCTGAATTTACAGAAACCAGTCGACTA
This sequence comes from Mytilus edulis, assembly GCF_963676685.1. Classification (NCBI taxonomy): domain Eukaryota; kingdom Metazoa; phylum Mollusca; class Bivalvia; order Mytilida; family Mytilidae; genus Mytilus; species Mytilus edulis. The sequence goes on along the minus strand of NC_092351.1, from coordinate 55,129,694 downwards.
ACTATCAATTTCGCCGGACATTTGAGCTCCATGTAGATCTTGTCTTGCTGGTGATATTTGCTAATTCAATCTATCAATTATACATTTCAATATAATAGACAGTCATGGAAAGATTGAAATTTTTCACATAATGGCGATAACTCATATAAGAAATAATTTGACCGTTTTGAAGTGAATAGACATTAGATAGAGCTCAACATTCTTAACAAGTTTTTCACATAAGGTTTTCGCTTTTCATAACGGTTTTCAAAAGAAAGCACTTCCATTTTATCCCTACGTTTTTATTTTATCCATGTCGGATATCTTTACTGGCAGGCTGGGTTAACCAACACACTTTTTCAAACTACACTTAGGACTACAAAATTCACAATGATAATTGTTGCAAAGTTTAACTAAAATTGTCCTAAAAGACATTTGTTCAGAAACATTCGGCCCAGTAGTTTCAGAGAAGATTATTGAAAAGTTAACTAAGACGAAAACGGACGACGGACGCCAAGTGACAAGAAAAGCCATGGTAGGGCAAGGTCGGATAAAGAAAAGAACTCACAAAGAGTAACACCACAGGAGACAAAAGCAGGTCTATCAGTAGAAAACGACCATGCATAGCAGAAAGATTGAATGAACAATTCACCATACTCATATCAACTAATTAGACATCAACTAAATATGTACCACTAGCTATAAAGATAAATCGTCATATTCAAAATTGAAAGACATAATAACTCAAGTAGGGTGGAGAAAGATTTAAAAAAAATATATAAAATATAAAATGAATTAGCAGTTATCATATTAGTATTCACAAACAGTTACAAAAATCATCAAAAACCAGCTTAATAACTGATGCATGGACAACATCAGACATTTGTGCATTTGCGCTATGTATCTCAAACATGCATTATCTGCAAGATGCTCTAACATATGCTAGTACGCTCAAACATAATGCATAACCGGCTAGGTATTATTATAATATCCATCAATGCTTTTTCTTAAATATCGCAGTTGCAACTAGGTGCTGTCATCAATGATTGCGCCAAAAACATTGATAAGGACACGTTACAGTAATATTATGTTATATTTTGAAAAAAGCCACATATAAACTGTTTAACCCCGCCGCATTGTTTGCCCCTGTCCCAAATCAGGAGCCTCTGGCCTTTGTTATTCTTGTATCATTTTTTTAATTTTAGTTTCTTGTATATAATTTGCAGTTTAGTATGACGTCCATTATCACTGAACAAGTATACATATTTATGTAGGGGACAGCTGAAGGACACCTCCGTGTGCGGGATTTTCTTGCTGCATTGGAGGCCCATTGGTGGCCTTCGGCTGTTGTTTGCTCTATAGTCGGTTTGTTGTCTCTTTGTCACATTCCCCATTTCCATTTTCAATTTTACCTAAATCAAAATTAAACAGTTACGGGAAACATGGTAAAACATAACGTTTGAAATACTCATTCCTATGCTTCCGCAAGCAAAGGGTCGTGGTAAATTGAAATTACTAAAACAGATCCAACAGCCCACTGATTCAGGGAACTGTTCTGGACCAGGTGTTATTAAGTGAACTAGAACACACCCGCGAAATCGCGGGCATATACAGCTTGTGGCCTGTTGTAGGATGATTTTATGTAAAAGATATTATGTATGGAGAATTTCATAAAATGTATCAAAAGCCCTCTCCCTTTTTCCAAAGTCCGGTATTTGTTTCCTTTCTGTTAAATTCAATTATTTCTCTTGTGTTGCCTCAGACCACAATTATTCTTCTCTTTTGCTACAATGCTTCTTTTGGGAAAAGTTAAATCAAATTAACAATTTGCACCATTTCAAACATGAAATAAATGTAACTGCTTATATATAGACCATTATTAGTCTAATAAAATATGCATCTAGGACAATCCATCACTGTTTTTTTTTCTTTTCTTTTGAGAGCCTTATTAACATGCCAATGGTAGGATATGAATCATGTATATATGACTAAGGCTAATTTGAGGGGTGGTCGGAGGGGTCCTGATCCCGAATTCCCGGGCTTAAAACCATAAATTCCCGAGATGCAGAATTTAAAGAAATGCATATCCCGAAATCCCGAAATCGAAAAATATATTACCGGATCCCGTAAGGATAAATCCCCAAATCCCGAGCTTAAAAACAACCGATCCCGACGCACCGAAAAAGGTCCTGCCTACTTCTTATCTCTACCTTACTTTCAGTTTTGCCAAATCACTATTTTCCCTTTCAACAATAAATTGTTATGCCCCATTTATGGGCATTATGTTTTGTAGTCTGTACATCCGTTCGTTTCAGTGTTCGTCCGTTCGTCCGTGTCTTCCCCGCTTCATGTCGAGGTAGTTTTAGATGAAGTTGAGCATCTTTTTCTTATTTTGATATATATGCAAGTGGCATGACCCCTTAATTAGTAAACATTTCAAAGAAAACAGTAGACAGAATCAGGGCCGACTTTCTATACTAACATACTAACATAGAAAGTCCCTGACAGAATACAGAGAGTCTCTATAAAGTAAAGTAGTATAATCGTAGTTTACATGTAGATAAACGCGAAAAATAATTGTCTTCTCTAAGGAGGTATAATAGTTGTGGTTTTTGCGATCTAAACACCAAGATATGAAACGCGAAAAATAATTGTCCTCTCTAAGGTGGTATAATAGTTGTGATTCTTACGATCTAAACACCGTGATATGGAGACCGCTCTAAAAGGCTTATTTTTTTTTTCCATTTTTGTTATCCATCATACGATTAGTTGTACTTGTGTCAAATGTTTTACTTAATTTAATATATATATACAACTGGTATGACCCCTTAAATAGTAAATATTTCAAAGAAAACAGTAGACAGAATACAGAGTCTCTATATATTAAAGTATAATCGTAGTTTACATGTAGTTAAACGCGAAAAATAATTGTCCTCTATAAGGAGGTATGATAGTTGTGGTTCTTGCGATCTAAACACCATGATATGGAGAACGCTCTGATTGGCTTATTTATTTTTCATTTTTGTTATCTATCATACGATTGGTTGTATTTTAGCATCTTTCAAGCCGGAAGTCTTATCTATGACTAAAAGTCAGTCCGATGACGGAATCTTATCCGGACTCCTTTTTTGTCGTTTTTCTCCCAAAATAACTCAATCTGAATAAAAGAATGGATGACAAATACGACTATGCATGTTACCTATAGGACACAGAGGCATGATGATTGATTTATTGTGGAAGGAAGAGAAGCGACACGCAAAATGAGGTCTTCTCGTTTAATAGTATAGACTGGAACACACCCGTATATCGCGGGTCCGTGACTGAATTAAAGTATATAACTATGCGCAAGCCTTATTTTAGTATTAGTATTGTCATCTGATAATGTCATGCTGATTATAAGATACACAGTTTTCTCTGCTTTCAAATCTTTCTGTTTGAACCCGTCGACTGGAACTTATCAATTATTGATAATATTAATTATTTGGAAAACAAAAGGTTCTGGAATGGAGTATTTTTTAATCAACAGCATTGTCCTATATTAGTTATAGCTATTGAATTCTTTGATTCGCTGTTTTACGTCATGCCCGCTAACAAATTGAAAACTGTACCTATACGCCTTACTTTAGTCCAGATTTTTAGTATTCGTATTGTTATCTTAGAAAGTCTAACTGATTTAAAAAAATACTACAATAGGTAACAATTTGACAATTAAGTAGTGTCAACCCTGTGATTATGACCCGTGTAATACTATATAGCATATTAATCCTGAATACACCGTTTGGTGGTGCGCCTGTCAGATGCGGAACGTACAGATAAGGTAATCGGTAAAAGGTAAATATACTATTGGTATCGGTATCGGACTCGACCCGGAACTTCTTAATTATTGGCAATATTAATTACGTGGAAAACAAAAGGGCCTGGAGTGGTGTAATTTTTAATCTACACCTTTGTACTATATTAGTTATATATAAAGTTGAAGTCTTTGATTCGTGGTTTTTACGTGATGACGGCTGACAAATTGGACCTCGTAATTTTAGTATTATAGATGCTATCAATCATATCTTGGATAATCGGGTGTTAGACCAGCACAAACATCTGGACGATCAGATGAATTGTGTAAATAAAAGTATCATTTTCCTCATACACAAGAGCAGATAATAATGAGTTTTCAGTTGTCTTGACATAGCATAAAGATAAAAGATACTTTCAACTTTCAACATTCCTTTAGTGTGAATGAATATAAATGCATGTCTATGTTAGCGGGAGTAACATGTGAAGCTGGATCTGTTTACCCTTCCACTACAACTGAGATCAACCTCGTGTTAATCAGCCTTTAGTTTAAATTTTGTGTTTTGTGTACTATTGTTTGTCTGATTGTCTTTTTTCATTTTTAGCCATAGCGTTGTCTGTTTGTCTGTTGGTCTTTTTTTCTCTGTTTTAATCATTGCGTTGTCAGTTTATTTGCGAGTCGTTAGTTTGAATGTCCCTTTGGTATCTTTCGCCGATCATTTAATGTGTTCAACTATAGAAAAGCAGCATACTGAATGGGTGACACTATTCTCAATCGTAATATTATAAAAAATGAAATTCACGTCTACTTGAAAGGGATTGCATTTTCAGAAAATAATTCTATTTAAAGCAGTGTGGACAATTCAACTTTGAAAACCCCAGGACATGACTACGACTTACTTGGCACTGTGCAAATCGTTTATCATTGTAGGTAACTATTTTTCTGTCACTTTTTTTCGCATTAATTCTTATTTACTAGTATTGATTCTAAATTATAGATTTACTGATTTCCCGACGTTACATTGTAGTTCCTTACAGCGTACATCAGTTTTGTAATCGCTGAAAAAGACTTTGTAATTTGAGTAATTTTATCATTTTTGGCATTAAAGTAAAGTGAATTCAAGTTTCTATTCTATAGTTCCCTGTTTTCTTTATCGGCTCTTGTCCATACACCATTGTCCCATTAGGTTTCTTTAACGTTTTCATTCCATAACACAAGAAAAGATAATACGAAAATCACCAACGAAGAACAACGCAACTAGATACACCACATCACTAATATCTTGATAGAAGGGAATTGAAAAATTAAGAAAAAACGATGAAAAGCAAATATCCCAAAAAAATATTAACTTACTGAACATCCTAAACATAGCCAATGTCCATCGTTTATGTAGGAGTGATGTTGGGTTACTTACCGAACAGACTTTTTTGAATCGCATGAACGGCGTACGCTTGATTTATCAATTACACCAAAAAACATAGTCTCATCAACTCCTGCTAACAGTTTCAATACTTTATGCTTTAAAATCTTGTACTTTAAACTTATTCCTTTGTTTTTCCTTCTTGTAATCATGTGATATACTATATCATGTATATGAAACATGCCTTTGTAGATAAAAAAAAAAAAAAAAAAAGAAAATATGTTAATTCTTTCTGTTTCCGTTTTACATTCCGTATTCCGTTCCGTTTTCCGTGTCCGTCGTTTAGCAACACCCATCGAACAGACCGTGAAAAATTCAGGTCAAAAAGGAGAACAATAGCATTTCACTTTTACTGTAAGTAAATACAGTATGTATCTTATATATTAGTTCATAAATTACGTAAGATATTACTTAGTCCGAGATCACTCTGATGTCAGAGTAATCTCGGACTAGATATTACTATGATCAAGTTAATAATTCTAGTGATTCGAAATTGATTCTTCAATAGTTATGCTTATACCATGCCAATAAGAAACATCGTCAAAGTTATAAGAGGGGCAAACATGTAGCCTGATATAAGTTATAAGGTTCATTGCTTACTGTACCCCCATATGGATCCTTAAAGGGTGAGTAAACTCCAAAGGGGTGAAGCCGAAGGCCGAATCTCCTATGGATATTTCTCACCCAGTATGTTCAGACCAATCTCTCTCACTTGTATCAGTTGCAAACTAATGGAACATGTCATAACAAAACATTTAATTAATCACTTAGAAAAAAACAATTTATTATACGACCTCCAGCACGGCTTCAGACACTCTAGATCATGTGAAACACAACTTATATCTTTTATACAAGAACTGGCTTCAAATTCAGACAATAACACCCAAACAGACCTTGTAATTATGGACTTTGCCAAAGCCTTTGACAAAGTCCCACATCAAAGACTCTTATACAAACTACACTTCTATGGAATACAAAATGAAACACTTAACTGGATCTCTGCCTTTTTATCAAACCGCACACAAACAGTTGTCCTGGATGGAGAGTCATCAGACGTTGCTCCAGTTACTTCTGGTGTCCCACAGGGAACAGTTCTGGGTCCAGTTCTATTCCTGGTTTACATAAACGACCTACCAGAATATTTGAAAACCAGTAAACTCAGACTGTTCGCCGACGACAGCATCATTTACAAAAGCATCAAATCTAAAGAAGATTGTGATAGTCTTCAGGAAGATCTTGATGCTGCTGCAAAGTGGGAAGAAGACTGGCTGATGGCTTTCCATCCAGACAAATGTACAGTTCTCACAGCCTCAAATAAGAAAAATACAATTAAAAAAGACTACATTCTCCACAGTCATACACTAGAATCTGTCTCCGCAGCTAAATATCTTGGTATAACACTGCAATCTGACCTAAAATGGAACCAGCACACAAACAACATCATTGGCAATGCAAATAAAAGTCTAGGATTTCTAAAAAGAAATCTAAAAACATCAATCACAAACATTAAGTCCCAGGCATACCTAGCACTTGTCCGACCAAAACTAGAATAATTATGCTTGTTCGGTTTGGGACCCTCATACTGCTGAACAATGCAATAAACTTGAGATGGTTCAACGTCGGGCAGCTAGGTATGCCTGCAATCGTTACCACAACACCAGTAGCGTTACAGACATGCTCAATACCTTAAATTGGCCTACCTTACAACAACGCAGACTTAAAACTAGACTTATAATGTTCTATAAAATTGTTCACCATATTGTCGCCATACCATCAGATTTACTCATACCAACAGACAATAGAACCAGACAATTCCATTCACAAACTTACAGACACATACTTACATTTAAAGACTGTTACAAATATTCCTTTTTTCCGCTTACTATCACACAATGGAATGTACTACCTCCAAAGGTAGTACTTTCTCCGACCTTAAATATTTTTAGAGAACAGTTGACACCTACTGTTCTCTACAATATAAAACAGTAAACCTAGTAGTTATGTAAATAGTTTTAACCACATGTCATGTTAGTATTTGTTTATTTTTGGCACTTTTCTTTTGTAAATATTTATTTATTATTATCCTACGCATGCGCAGCAGTTAGTAATCATCAAAAATCTGATGGATAACTGGATACCATAAGAAGAAGAAGATGTTCAATAAGGAGTCGGTAGTGAATTGTATAACGAATTTATCGCACGCAGAACTTTTCCAGCTGTGTTTTGAAGAAAAATAAACAAGAATTTATAACAAAATCAGTAGATGAAGTCACCATTGACAGTCGACATGACGTCATGGACCCTCTACGGTTCCATAAGGGGTCACCATGTGACAGCTTTAAATCAAGCACATCTACATTATGTACCTTATAATTTACCCGTTGTGCGATAATTCATATCATTATCATTAAATGCCATTTTTTTGTAGAGGGATATTCATCAAATAAGACTAACGTCACAGTACCACAATTGCAGCGAGTGAACAAAAAAGCTACGATAATCTTACAAGTATTATTTGAGACAAAACAATTTGTTTGCGTATGATATGACATTATACAGCCCCGTATTTAGGCATAAGTAAATATTTTTTTTAATTTGAGCAAAACCTTCACAGTATAATTCAACAGATAAAGTATTTACTTTAAAAGTAAGATCTACGGGCGTTCATAAATAATATATGTTACAAGCATCCATTCCTCACAAAAAAAAAATAATAGTAAGCATGAACTAATGTCAAATTGTTTTCAATATTTGAAGAAACAGAACAAAACATCTGTTATACGATTTTTAAGGATGTGAATTTAAGCATGGATGCAATTTAGATACTACCAATTACAGAATCATGGATTGTTTGGAGATCAATTCAGACCCATTTTTCTGTGATTTAATATGGATTCAAAATTATATCGAAGTAACTATATAGTAAATTAGGATACATCTACAAAATAAACCCATGGAAACTTGTGTCTGAAGCATAAAAAACGAAGGTGGAAAAACTGTCAAAATATGTTCAATTTGGGTACCCTTACGTTATTGAGATACAGGTATGCTTTCATTGGAAATGCATCTCAAAAAAGATATCTATACTAGTCTATTAAACGACAAGACATTATTGTTCGTGTCGCTTCTCTTCCTTCCGCAATAAACAAATCATCATGCCACTGTGTTCTATAGGTATCTTGCATAGTCGCATTTGTCGTCTATTCTTATGACTATTCAGTTTGGGTTATTTTGGGAGAAAAACGAAAATAAAGGCGTCCGAATATTGTGTCCTACACCAGACCAACTTTTAAGTCATACAAGACTTCCGGTTTTAAACTTACACATAATTTTCATAAGAGAACTTGGGGATAGGACAATAATTTTCGCGTTGATAGAGACTCTCTTTATAATATAGCAGTAATCGCCTTCGAGAAGAAACTTGAAATTGATAGTTAATAACAAAATCACTTTACTTAAATTATACAGAAACGCGAAAATAATGCTTAAAAAAATTGTCCTGTCTCAAAGTACCTAAGCTTTGAACTTTGATACCTTGTCTGAAATTCTCCAGACATAAAATCTTTTACGAAAGTCCTCCCTACAACAGTTTACATACTTTCAACCAGCTCTAAATGCTCGCGATTTCGCGGGTGTGTTCAAGTATAATATATATATCTTATGAGGCTCCATTCATACGGTTTGTATATACATGTATATATATTATATATATTATATGATTATATATTATACGGTTTGTATATATATTATATATATTATATATATAAAAACCGTATGAAATATGTACAAACCGTAAAAAAATATATACAAACCGTATGAATGGTGCCTAATAAGTCAAAGAGAGATACATGTACATGTAACCCTTTTGATATAAGATAATAAGGATCTGCTAGCGTTAAATCAAATAACTTATAGTTTGTTTATAATGGCATATTTTCTTATAAAAAAAATATTTATACAAAGAATTTTCAGTCCGAATCCCAGTCAATCAAAAAACCTATATATGGATTTATTTTGAAATTGCATGAAATATTTGTCACTGGACATTTTAAAAACAATAATCAACACTCGTCCTTTTTTTTTATTAAAATCATCATGCCCGATGTTGTTTCTTTTTTTTACAAATGCATAAAAATCCGATGTTCTGCGATATCTATGAATACAGATAAAATACTAGACGTGCTAATGATTTTTTTTTTAACATTTAATAATATAATTATAGAGTTTGAACGTCATCGTATATTAGTTCATCGTTGTTTGTCGCTACAACCCGCACTAAAATTATTGTCTTCATGTAAAGAGAACAAAAGTAGTTAACAACTTAATTTTCGATGGCCTGTCAACACTAATGTTGTTAGTCCGAATCGCGGCCGCAAGTGGCAGGTCGCTCCACCCCAATCTTTATTGACTAGGATTATCAGTTATTCCGTCGTACATGTACGTCAGTACAAATGTAGCCTTTTTTTCAAGCAATAAATAAACTGACAGCCACAAAATAGTACAATTATAATAGTGCCGAAAGTGACATTTAAAAGTGACCTAGTAATTGGAATAATTACATGAAAATGTAAGAAATAAAAAAACAAAAAAAACACCACGTATTCCCAACATCTAAATAAAAACGGAACAAGTTTTTATATATATCATTGATAGCCTTTGTATAGACACTAGACAAAACATAGAAATAATTAAAGACCAATTGTTCAGAGAACAATTGAAGGTCTTTCCACTAGTAAAGATCTATTTTGATATTGAAATATGAAAAATCAGTTTAAAATGTTAGTTCCTATGGCTTTCTGATGTATTAATATGAATTTAAAGCAAAGGTCAAAATCTAGAACGTCCTTTTAACCTATGACCTTGACCTCAATTTCAAGGCCACAAACCAACGACCTTAAATCAAAAGATCCTAGGTTTTTGATATGTTTGGTTAAAGAGTAATTCTAGATGGGCAAAAACTCCCATTTATTGTCTGGGCACACTTTCAACCAAAATATACAAGTAAGGAAATGTCGCAACTAACAATTTATGAACAATTATTTGTCGCTATGTCATACGGTATTTGAAAATCAGTGAAAATAAGCAAAAATCAAAAAATTTGGACCAAGGACCTCAAATTTGAAGACCTAAGGTCTCTATCACTTATGATTTACCAGTTAGAAATGCATATTACTTATATCATTTACATAAGGGGAAATAACTCTCATATGGAGTCTCTGGAAAGCTTCGGTCCAAATAAATTGCCTAATTCTGAAGATGTAACGAGCAATTTGGTAAAATAAATTTGTCGTAATCTTTTACGGTTGCGAAGGAGTAGTGGCCACAAGAAAAACAGTGTTTGGGGAGATAACTCTTACAACGTAAAGTATTTTGTTACGCGGTTGTGAATTTTTAAAGCTAATAAACTATGTGATATTATATTCCAAATATGTAAGCGACATCTGACGAAACAACAATACTACGCAAGAAAAAAATTAGGCGGAAGAAAGAAAAAAAAAAATATATATATATAAATCAATTGCTTTCAAAAAGCAATTGTAGACGGTCTTTCCCCCTTTGAAACATGATTGATTTTTTTTTGGGGGGGGGGGTTGTTTGTTTGTTTGTTTGTTTTTGTAAAGGTTCTACATGTATATTATTATGTTACCGGAGAAGTTTCATGTTTAGTTTGGAAAGTTTTTATTTTATTTCAGGTCCAGCGCGCGACTCTCGCGCCAGATTGAGGAGACATCACGTGACACGGGTTTATAATAACGAAAACTTATTATTTTTATTCCTTTTTAGGTGGGGACGTTGAACAGACAACATGTATAGAGACGGAATGTACACAATGTATTTCTTTTGTCATTGTAGGAAATTGACATTTTTGATCAAAGTTCACCAGCAGTGCATGATTTGGATTTAATTGATCCGGTGTAACTTTAAAACACATTTAAGGATTATTTTCTGATAATGTACATTTTTCAGCACCTGTTTGTAACATTTGTAACACAGATAAGTATTTCAATCTAGGAGCGGACATTTAATTGTAGGATTTCACTGAGATTTACGGACCTAGCAAGCGATTTTTACGGCATTGCCATTTCTTTTCTCTAGAAAAATTCTTGAGAGGTAGCTGCACCACGTTGTTTTATGAACTTTTAGTACATGTATGCCCTACTGACTGCAAATTTTGAGGTCGATTGGACTTGTAGTTTCAGAGTACATGTGGATTTTTTTTCATAAGAGATGTAAGAACAATATTAAAATTCAATTCTTCTTGAAAAATTGATTTTTTTCCTTCCATATTGTTTTAAATATACTGTCATAAATAAACTGTCATACATATTGATTGATTGATTGATTGATTGATTGATTGGTTGGTTTATAACTTAAACACTTGTAATAAGGTCTCTTGAAACAAGCGAAAAAAAAAAAACCAAATGAGAACTTGGACCCCGTATTAAACAAACGAGACGAAAAGATGATTAATTAGTTGGTTGGTTGGTTGGTTTATTACTTAAACACTTGGGATAGGGTCTCTTGAAATAAGCGAAAAAACAAAAACAAATGAGACCTTGGACCCCGTATTCAACACACGAGACGGAAACATGCATGCAATGATTGATTAGTTGGTTTATTGATTGATTGGTTGGTTGGTTGGTTGGTTGGTTGGTTAAACACGTTGGTTAGGGTCAATTGAAACCGCGAAAAAAGAAACAAAGAAGATCTTGGACCCTATATTAAACATATGAAACGGAAATATGCATGCACTGATTGATTGATTGATTGATTGATTGATTGATTGGTTGGTTGGCTGGTTGGCATTCAAACACACATAAAACTCTTGAAGTAGTGCCAAAACCACATAATTTGTCCCTTTGTACATGACCTTGACCTTGTGACTTTTGTCAAGGTCATTGCTCCACAATGTCTTTGCAAAAGACCCTATGGGCCAAGGACATTTTGTTTAAGAGTTTTGCCTAATAATGGCTTTATATAAACCATCAATGGGGATTATGCCCCTTACACAATGGTAAAACCAAGACAGTCATAATGTAAAAAAGTTGCCCCTTGAAGTACCAAGCATTTTTCACTATGTAAATTTTCTGTATCTATAACCATTACAAAGTTATAGGGAAATCAAAGACAAATAAAAATCTAAAATACGACCTTGACCTTTGACCTTGACCTTATTTTCATTTTTTGGACCAAGGATCTCAAATCAAAAGACCCTAGGCTTCTATCACTTATGGTTCTCCAGTTTAAAATACATTTCAAAATTTCAAATACAAAAGGGGGAATAACTCCCATATGGAGCGTTCATATTGCTACGGTCAAAATTGGACAAATCATGTGAAGGAGATAATGAGCAATTTTATAAAATAAATTTGTCGTAATATTTTACGGTTGCGAAGGAGTAGTGGACACAAGGAAAACAATGTTTGGGGAGATAACTCCTACAAAGAAAAGAATTCGGTTACGCAGGGTAAATTTCAAAAGCGCATAAAATGTATGATATCATATACCAAATATCTAAGCGACATATTGCGAAACAAATATTTATCGCAAGAACAAAATTAGGCGGAAGAAAAAAAAAAATAATCAGAAGAAAAACAATAGGTCTTTCCACAGAAAAGTGGAAAGACCTAATAAAACCCTTGATTTTTGCTATATTCAATTAGTTCGTTTCTGTGTGTGTTACATTTAATGTTGTGTCGTTGTTCTCCTCTTATAATTAATACGTTTCCCTCAGTTTTAGTTTGTTACCCCGATTTTGTTTTTTGTCAATGGATTTATGAGTTTTGAACAGCGGTATACTACTGTTCCCTTTATTTACTGACGTAGTGAATTTGGTTTGGTGACTTTTTCAAGAATTCCATAGACAAGATGGGTTAGAAATCTTGAACACGTTTATATAGAAAAGCATATTGTGTTGCATGATTAAATAAAGTATATATGAAATCATCCGTCATTAACTTTCAAATGTAAAGGACAAGGTATGAGAAGGGTTTTTTTTGCCCCCTTCCGGAACAAGTTTTTATATAGATCATAGATAGCCTTTGTATAGACACTAGACAAAACAAAGAAATAATAAACCTCTTAATGTTTGCTTTATTCAATAAGGTACAAATAAGAAGAAAAAAAATTATAGTTTAATATAAATAATATGAAAGATGCGTACGACACGTACTGGATAAATAGTATATATGCAACGAATAAAATATAAGTAAAAAACTTTACATTGTGTCTAGCGGCTAATGTTTCACGATGTCTATTGGTAAACAAACAAATAATCTGTTTATCGTTTTGTAAGGGCTCTTTTCCTCCTCCCTTAGAAAGTTTAAAACTTGACGAAAGTATGCTTGATAACTCCTCTTCAGACATTGTGACTTTACTGATTATAAATGCTCGGATCTGAAGGCAGTGATACGAGAATGTCGGTGCGACTGAACAGGGTATTACAACTCGAAAGGAAGGATGAGAAGATAGAAAATAGTTGTCAACCATGTATCGTTTTACAAAGCAAAAACTTTATAACGACACTTAAGGGTAAATATATACTTAGATATAAAGAAACCTTTTACATGAATTATTTTTTTAAAGACAAGGGAAGGTTTTAAGCGTATTGTAAACGTTTGGCAAATATTTGTAAAATAAGTTGTATTGACTTCTAGATGCATTGAATTTTGTTTGTTGTTGGGTTTCTATCTCATTAAAGTATATTCCAGATCTCACAAAAAAACGCAAAAATACTTACATGTAGACTGAGATAAAAAAAAAAAAAAAAAAAAAAAAAGCAACGCTAACATATACTTGGTCTATGGACTTCTTCTCAGTGACAATATTGTTTGGCTGTGCAGGATACGCAAACACGTCTGATCGAAAAAATCACCCAACAAATCATGTATGAAGCGTTATAATACATACTTGAAACATTCACAGTGGTATCTGAAGCTGTCATGTTGCACTTGTACAAGTTATGCCATTATTTAAGGAACCCTGCATTGGAAATTTTTTTAATGGCAAAACAAATTTCCGACATTCATCTTACTCGGTCTACCTTGTTTAATCTACCTTTTGTAATTATTGTACAAGTATGTGGTTAGTCCTGAACTCGCATGCACTCATTGTTGTGAAAAGTTAAGCAATCAACCAATCTTTTCATTTATAGCCGAATGTTTTAAACATACCAATAGATATACGAAGATGTGATATAAGTGCAAATAAGACAACTCTCTATCCAAGTCACAATATGTAAGAGTAACTCATTATATGTCAAAGTACGGCCTTCAACACGGAGCTTTTGCTTATACTGAATCGCAAGCAATAAAGGGCCCTAAAATGACAAGCTCATTTTGTATTGCAACGTCGAAGTTAACGCATACAATGGTCTATATTCTTTAATTTGTTACATTTAGCATTGTATACATATTCGGTATTTTATCTGTCCATTCTGTTCAATTTCTTTTTAGCCGCCTTCATATAATTTGTTCATAATTCTTAATACTTTTGAGCATCTTACTTCACACATGGGTGATCCAACTACTCTTTATTCTATATTTTTTTATTTTGCAAGAAAATCTGTTTTATTTTCAAAGGGCAGTCAACTTCTTTAATAGTTTTAAATTGAAGATTTAATATTCGTTTGTCTTCTCGGACAGTGAAACTTAGTTAAAAAAGGAGTCCGAGTCCGATGTCAGAATATGTAACAAAATAAATTTAGCAAAATAACAATGATACATACATTAACAAAGGACTACATGTACTAGCAGTTACAGACATTCATTTAATATACAAAGAATATGTGGTATGATTGCCAATGAGACAACTGTCCACAAGAGACCAAAACGACACTGCATAGACAGCTATAAAAGGCCTGGTCAGCTATATAATGCGGGGTTCACACATTGCTGATTATTGCCCCCTAACAATGTTCTGTGTATTCTGGACGGTGTCCTGCGGAACGGCAATGATCTGGAGAAATTTTTCATCGCCGTTTTTCTGCCGATTGAGTCCAGATTTCATCCAGATCTTGTCGATTGCGAATCATTTTTGCGGAAACCGTTCCGGTAACCTCCCCGTTATTAATACGAAATTCGTCAATAAAACCCACGTCAGAGTTCCTAAAATTACAGAATACAATACGACTGAGACCAGACAAAGCCGTTTGCAATGCGAAAGCATGGATAGAGCGGACTTTAATAGGATATCGTTCCGACAGTACCTGCTCATCCCGATTATACCGACAGTTTTTTCGAACGGATAACTTCCGTCAGCGTCGGTTCACTGTCTGGTCACTGTCTGATCTCTGTTTGATTACATTCGGTAGAATCGGGACGCAGTCGTTACATACTCGGTCGAATTTTACCTGGCGAAAGATACAAATTGGATTAGAAGCGGATTGAGAACGGGATTATCGGGATAAATTAGCTTAGAAACGGTTGAATATCGACGCTTCTTGAACAATATCTGATTGTTGTCGTGATTTAATTATTTGTTTTACAAATTTTAATTAAAGTTTGAACTTTCATCCACGATTCACAGGATCTTGATCAGAATCTTGACAAATTTCAATCGGGAATGGTCCTGTCAAGGACGGCAGTAAAAATCGTGAATGTGTGACCCCAGCTTAAACTGATTAAAAGATGATGTTGAATTTGATCATATATCGTGTACGTAATGAGATCGTCTTAGGTATTTTAAATAATAATTTTGCGTTGAGTGTCAATTTAACTACTCGGAAAGATTTGTAGCATTCATAATTACAGATTCCCTTTAATTTATAATATAGGAGTTCCACTTTTATTTTTTGTTTGTTTCATTTTCTTTTCCATTGAGTACTTGTGAAAAAGAGCACAACGTCCATATTAAGCCTCGGTCACACCTTAACGGATAGCTCGAACGGATGCCTAACGGACCACTTTTTTTCAATCCGTTCATGTCCGTGAAACGTCCGTTCTTACCCGTTAGACGTCCGTCCATATCCGTTGCATGTCCGTTTAGCGTACGTTTTATCCGTCGACGTCCGTTATGTCTGGTGGAAAATTTCGAGCATGTTCAAAACTTTGAACGCATGTCCTACGGATGAAATATTCGTTGAACGTCCGGTAGACGTCCGTTTTGTTCGGTACTCGTCCGTTTTGTTTCCATTTTGTATTCATCACGTGTCCGTTATACATCCGTTGGAGGTCTGGCAGACGTTTAAAGCCTCGGTCACACTTTACCAGATAGCTCGAACGGACGCCTAACGGAAAAATTTTTTTTCAATCCGTTCATGTTCGTTAGACGTCCGTTCTTATCCGTTAGAGGTCCGTCCATATCCGTTGCATGTCCGTTAATTGTACGTTTTATCTGTCGACGTCCGTTCTGTCCGGTGGAAAATTATGAGCATGTTCAAAACTTTGAACGGACGTCCAACGGATAACATGTCCGTTGAACGGTACTCGTCCGTTTCGTTTCCGTTTTGTATCCGTTACGTGTCCGTTATACATCCGTTGGAGGTCTGGAAGAAAAATTAACCAACGAACTTCAACCGGACGTTTAACGGATAAAACGGATGTTGAACGGATGAAAAACGGACTCCTATCGGACGTTTAACGGATAAAACGGATGCTGAACGGATCTGAAACGGATAAATGCCAATTGAAAATTTCTCGTCAGAAATGCCAATTATTGGTATGTCAGATTTCTTAAGGTTCATGAATTCTTATTATTCATTATCGACCTTAGAGACTAGGCACGTTTTCACAATCAACAGCTCTTATTCAGGCCAGACACTGCCCTTTGGCGGCATTTTGAAGAACAAACCGAAACCAGTTACACAGAAACATGTTGAATATTTGTGCGATTTACATGTATTATTATTGTAGCCTTTAATTTTTCCGTATATTTTGTTCATCCGTTTTACCCGGGACGCTTCCGTTAGGTGTCCGTTTTATGCGGTACTCGTCCGTTGGATGCACGCTCGAAATTCGTTCTGTCCGGTACGTTTCCGTTTCTCGTACGTTGCATATCCGGTGTGTGTCCGTTATGCATCCGTTACACGTCCGTTTTTTTCGGTCAGTACAGCAACGGACGCACAACGGATAACAATTTTGTCAACGGACAACTTTTAATTTCATCCATTAAGCGTCCGTTTGTGCTATCCGGTAAGGTGTGACCGAGGCTTTACTGATAAAACGGATGTTGAACGAACGTGAAACGGACTTCTACCGGACGTTTAACGGATAACACGGATGATGAACGGATCTGAAACGGATAAATGCCTTTTGAAAATTTCGCGTAAGAAATGCCAATTATTGGTTTGTCATATTTCTTAAGGTTTATGAATTCTTATTATTCATAATCGATCTTAGAGTAAGGGCACGTCTTCATAATCAAGCAGCTTTCATTCAGGCCAGACACTACCCTTTGGCGGCATTTTGAAGAACAAACCGAAACCAGTTACACAGAAACATGTTGAATATTTGTGCGATTTACATGTATTATTATTGTAGCCTTTAATTATTCCGTATATCTTGTTCATCCGTTTTACCCGAGACGCTTCCGTTAGGTGTCCGTTTTTATGCGGTACTCGTCCGTTGGATGCACGTTCGAAATCCGTTCTGTCCGGTACGTTTCCGTTTCTCGTATGTTGCATATCCGTTGTGTGTCCGTTATGCATTCGTTACGCGTCCGTTTTATTTGGTCAGAACATCAACGAACTCCAAACGGATAACAATTTGGTCAACGGACAACTTTTATTTTCATCCGTTAGGCGTCCGTTCGTGCTATCTGGTAAGGTATGACCGAGGCTTCAGTAAAACATTTTGTTTCAAAAAATATGTCTAAGTTATGCCTCTTTTTCCGATGAACATCACTGTTTACATCCATAGAACTAAAATTGACACTTAATTTTTAGTGTTGTCTAAGTCCTCCCAAGCATATTTATACATAACTTGAAACACGGTTTAGACAGTTCAGACATGGTACAGCATTTGTCTGGAATACTAAGTAATACTTTTCTTAAAATTTGCAATCAACGTACGAAAACATTCACAGTTATCGCAAAACGCACGCACTTTAGTAGACTTTATCAATCCAAAGACCCATCATCGCTTACTGGTTTCTTACTAATTAGTTTTTTTTTCTGTGTGCAAGAAAGGAAAAAAAAAAGAAATGTTAATCATACTCATCTGTTTGTTCTATAAATAATTATCATTATTAAAAACGGAAATATTTATTATTAAACTGAATGCCTAAATGAAATTCGAAATATCAAGTAAAACGATATTCTAAATTTTGAATAATATTTTAAAAATAAACGGTCTCTATTTCTAAATGACTTGTCTTCATTTTTTTTTTAATAAAATGTGCATTATTTGTTAACAGAAAATAAACAAAATAAATTAACGGATTAAAAAAAAAAAACAACAAAAAAATAATTGAAATGCAAAATTTTGCACATGCAAGTATTAGATGTATAATCAGATGCATTAATCTTGGTGCATACATGCACATTCAAAAAGATGCATTTAAGATACAAACATGCACAAGGATATATTTAATACAAATACTAGAATACGGGTATCATAAATGTCTTGTGGACTTTTTTTATTGAATCTATTTCTTTTGACTTGGGGAAAATTTGTTTGTTTTTTAAATAGCAACTGGCACTAGTTATATATTTTCTTATTTTTGTAATAAAAGTCAAAATGATGCAATGTTTGAATTGCACTTTTTAAAGCTGATCCGCTCGATTAACAATTGACTGTGTATTTGTTGTAAGTATTTTCTTTGGTCTGTGTTTATATTTTTATTATTATTTAATAGAATGACTTCTGGATTTCCAACGTTACATCAAGCATTGAACGGACTATGAAATAAATGAGCTCAAAACGTATCAAATTAAAACATCAAAATTTTGTTCTTCCGGTTTTACTTATAGGGTGTGTTTACGCTCATATTTATTTAAATTATATGTTACATGTAGAAAAAGGATATTCAAATAACTTATTTTCACTTTATATAACAGGTACATGTACCAGGTATTTTAAAGTTCAAAAACTAATTGATTCCATGAATTATCCGTCACATCCAAACTTTTTCTTATTTTTCATAAATATATTTCACTGAAACGGTAATTTGAGTTCATACAGTGTAACAGATTTAATGGTCACGATACTTTCACCTGACACCTGTATTATATTTCATTGTAAACTAGAATTGAATTTCTAGCTAAATGTGGTAATGTATATATTTACCCTGTTATGGTTCAGTGTCCACATCAAATTTTTGTTATTTTTGAAATAATTGATGTTTAACGGAAAGTTAAATTAATGTACGCTATACAGAGCACACTATAAATTCATGTTGTTTAGGAATATTGGCATAATTGTCACGAAAGTAAGAACTATAGATAAATGCATTTTTAAATACGACCTCTTTTCAGAAGGCTTTATTGTCGCAATGAGACGTTCAACCATCTCAATTGAAGGATTATAACTACAGTGAATGGTGAAAGTTGAATATGGACGTATTTAAAGAATATGCCCACATCTTTCTGACTACAGTTTTACTCATATCAAGTTTTTCTACATTCGCAGGTATGTATAATTTTAGTCTCTCTTGCAATACAAATCTGAGAATGCAAGACAGGGATTACCATCCAACGATGGTGGTAGCGGTGACGGTGGCTATTATGTATACGAGCTGTGTTACCATTATATTTCAGGAGAGAAGACCTGGTGCTTCATCTTTCTAATCAGATTCCCTATGTTAGGATGTTTCCGTCTGTGATATGGTCCAGGTGTAGCTTGACCTTTTTTCATTGTTTAGCGTCTCGCATTGTTCGTCTGACATTGGCATTTTTTCATTGTTCATTGCATGGAGAATGTATCCGATTTGGTCTATTTATGAGATACTATAGGCTACACAGAAACTACTGGTGGTGTATGAAATGATTGTTAGGAGTTCATGCCTGTCTGCCAAGGGTCATATGACCTTGAGCTCACTCCAAAGGTTCATTGTTGATGTAAAGTTTAAACTGTCATGTCAAATGTCAGTAGGCAAACTTTATATGATGTATGGTCGTCCTGAACATGCATGCAATATTTGCAGCTGGGCGTTAAAAAAATATATGTTACAGTTCAAATGACCTCGACATTATTCGTATAGTTAAGTTATCAATGATCGGTATGTTTCTTATGTACTAAAAGCAACATGATCTCTATATTGGTGTTTGATATGCTAGTAAGGTGTACATGTCTGTCGGGCTGAGTTACAAATGTACATGGCCCATAAGATTGTTTATGTTAAGTTTATGAGCTTCGTGTACTTCAATCATGATAAGTAAAGCAGGCGATACTTTGTTGTGTGTTTTGTTTTTACTTTCAAAGACGGCTATCAGCTCTATATACGATTACAAATGTATATACGATTAGTTTGATAGTGTATACAGCATATTATTATTTAAAAAAAGTTGAAGTTGAGGAGCTCTTCACTTATTTGTTATATTTATTTGGTCCTTAAATTTCCATTCTTTATACTTTAGCACTTCGGTATCCTTTATTTGTTCCTTTAAGAATGTACAAATGTACTTGTTGGTCACTTTTTCCATACGTCGTGTTGTCATCCATTTTTTGTTTGTTTTCTGTTAATTACAAATGTAATACCATAGTTCCATGGTGATTACATGTAGATACGGATAAACAATCATATTCGAAATCAGAACTAACGCGTCAACTAGATAAGATTCCAAAAAGTTGTGCCAAATACACTATAGGTAAAAGAGGGACGAAAGATACCAGAGGGAGAGTCAAACTCATAGATAGAAAATAAACTGACAACGCCATGGCTAAAAATAAAAAAGACAAACAGACAAATAATAGAACAGAAGACACAACATAGAATACTAAAGACTAAGCAACACGAACCCCATAAAAAAACTGGGGGTGATCTCAGGTGCCTTGAAAGGGTAAACAGATCCTGCTCCACATGTGGCACCCGTCGTGTTGCTTATGTATGATAATATATACCTGGCACACAATACTAAGGAATCATAATGTATATAGCATTAATTTTTTACAATTGTACGAAGGGCGTATTCATACAGTCATCTATCTGGTTTGTCGATAAGTAAATCGTGATGCAGTCAGTATTTTTCCACTCTTCTTCAATTTACATTCCGTTTTAAAACGGTTATTACAACATGTCTTTGTATTTTAAAATTATGCAATTTTAACAATTATACATAGTATGCATGTTTTTAAAATAACTATTTACAAAGCTTTTCTATGACGGACTTGGCTTTGCGACCTGACACTGATATGCCATCACGCATATTCAGAAATTGCATTACCGTAAGTTGATGAGTAGATAACATTGACAAATGTATTAAATATCAAAATAGAAAATCGTGAAAAATAAATTCTAGTATTTTTATATCTTCCGCATAATGACAAAAAGCCTTGGATAGAGTACGTGTATATATTACGTCGGTGATATTAACTTTTAGATTTCTGAAGCAGCCACACTTGTAAATTTATTGTATAATAATTGCGGAACGCACCCGCTCGGCTAAACATGATATTTCGAATAATAGAGTCAATGATTAGTGTACCCATTCACCCAGGATGGACATATCGCTATTTTTAAATTTCACGCCGCATAGTATGGGCGGTAAATATAGACATAAATATTGTTTAAATGTATATGTTTACAATAGGAGTTCAGCGAAATTTAAAGTATGCATTCCACTAAAAGTAACCTGATTCATAAATGACATAATCTGACTGTTGGTATCACATAGTACTGTATGCTTGTTTTGTAACATTATACATAATAGTACATACACTACTATTTAAGGACTTTTACCGCTTCGTCAATTCGGTGATTGTATATACGCCCAAATCATGAAACTATAATTCAAAAGCATAAGTTTAAGATGTTGGTTGCCATACTTCTATATTTTTTTTAATTAAAAATCGGTTAGTTTTTTTCGGATGTAATGTATTCAAATTTTATCATGTCGTTGGCAGTATGAATTAACATTGTTAAATTTCATGTTCATTTTCAGACAATTTCTTAATTTGTTTTTAACATATATTCTTTAATATTACTTAGAAAATACTTATTGCTCATGATGTTTCCTTGATACATATACATGACCTCGCTGTGTACTTGTACATCCCGTTATTGTGTTATTGTACTATGGTAAATTTGTGTATTCTTGTCTTTACATTTTGCTAATATGCTTGGTCTATATAATATGTTGTGCTTCTTTGTTACATATTTGTTTGTTTTTATAGTGATTATAATAAGATTATAACGCAATGCAGACTGCTGTACCTCTATTTTTGACAGTTTTACCCATTATGTCTGTTTGTTTTGTTTTAATGTCAACATAATGGAATCTGATGCAACAGTCATACAAGTGAGAGGTTCAGCTAGCTTCGAAACCAGGTTTAATTCTACAATTTTTCATAAGAAAATACCATTTGAGTAAGAACTTACTTATTGGATTATTCAGCGGAGTTCAGTATTTTTATCATTTTACTTTTAAGATAAAATTATGACAGATTTCATTGTACTTTTTTAATTCTTTAAAACGTTTAAGTCCAGGGTTCTATCTTATTTTACTAGATTGAAAGCCGGTGAAATGTAGTTGTTCTATTAGATATGCCCGTCATAGTTTAATTTCCACATCTTTAAATGAACTGTATAGTGATT
Organism: Mytilus edulis; assembly: GCF_963676685.1. Lineage (NCBI taxonomy): Eukaryota > Metazoa > Mollusca > Bivalvia > Mytilida > Mytilidae > Mytilus > Mytilus edulis. The sequence goes on along the minus strand of NC_092351.1, from coordinate 55,106,814 downwards.
TATGAAGTGGATATTGGAAAAAATAAGTACGACAAGCGTACATTGAATGTAGTTTTAATCCTAAAGTGAACTGGGTTAATGCTTATAAAAGATATTGATGATAGTTTCCTGTGCCAAACATTACCTTATTCGTGTTGGCCAGATCGATTTGACATCAGGCGAACTAAGGCAGCAATGACTGCTTATGAAACTACAAACCGGATATATGAAATATAAAAACTCCTTTGGGTATTCCTCCTTTTGTAATTGCACTGACGTTTGTAAAAAAACAATGTCCAAAAGGTGAATTGCATATTGCACAAACGTGCGATATATGTTCTTACAATACCTTTTATTGTAAACCAAAGCTTAAAATCCTGTTTATTATTATTTTTGTACTTATGGCGTCACTCATTTGAAGCATTAATTATGCACTGTAAATGATCAGTACTTTTGACATATTATATCAATTTATATATATTACACAAAAAGTAATTGTTTTTTTTATTTGGAGTATGATTATAAATGAAAGTTAATAGGCTTTTTTAAGTATTTTGTTTTTAAATTCAATATGTGCACACAACTTTTTTTTACAGCCTTGTGTGTGCAAAAGGGACTAAAAATAGAAATGTAAGCTATTCCACCGGCTTTAGAATACAAGTTCATATTTAGGCATTTTAATAAATGTGTATAGTTTCAAAAAATCCTGTTGTACTATAGCGTGTATCTAGGTTGCATTATTGATGATGGTATACAGTTACAAAACATGCGTAATATATTACGTCAAAAAACATTACAATATGTCATTAATAAATTGGGTTACTAATCTTTTGCAATGAATACTCCAAAATATTGAACTCTCTTTGAGTCATACACATACATCCTATGTTTTGTCTACAATCACCACCTACAAAATTCGTGTAATGAAAAAAAAATGATGTGTTTATCCTCGGATACCTAATTGATACTTATAATCACAAAACGCCTACTCTAATATTCAAAATGTAACGGATACATGTTATATATCTTCTGTCTGTTTTGTTCTGATGCAAGTAAATAATAGGTTTTAGTTCTAATAGCATAATTATATTATTTGATATTTTCTGTTGTTTTGTTTAAATTTTGTATGTCTCATGTCGATTTAGTGCGTCATTTTTCCTGATTTACACCCAAATACTGCCGAAGAATGCATGTCACCTTTAAGAAGTATTTTTCGTTTCAATGCGTCATTCGGCTTCTATGTAATTTATTTTACCGGTATTTCAATCGAGCCAAACTTAAATTCAAAGATGTTTTTGCATCGGTTGATTCGACATTTATTTTACCATAATGAGTATTTTGGTAATGTTGTACCATTTTATAATTGTTATTTTTGTTTCATAATTATATGCTCATTCGCCCCGTAAGATTTATCATTGTTTATTATTCAGACATATATATATATATAGACTATATACAATGATACATTGAACCATTTCATTTGACATCGAGTTCTCTCCTCTTAAATGCCGCCACTGGTATGTATAAATTTAGCGAAAAGAAAATACTTGGGAAGTTACTAAAAGTTAAAGGAAAACATTTAAATACTTGCAAAAAAAAAAAACATTCCGGCTTATTAGATTTTAATAAGAAAGGTTACATCTGTTGTAAAGAAAGGTCAGATGAAATACATAGAACATAAGAACATATGACAGCACCGCCGATGTCATCTAAGCGAAAATGTAAGTGAGATAACCAACACAGAAATATCCCATAATGATTAAGATAATGACAAAACCGAATCTAGTGCATTTTTTTTCTTTTGTGATGCCAGCACAATTCTCATAATTAGAATATTTTGCTTTAAAAAGATGTCCCTGATTTAGTCATACTTTTTATATCACGTTTTGTTTATGCATAGTTGCAGTATGTACCCTTCCAACAGAACTACATAATTCAGTCTGGAATTATCAGTATACAGACCTTTCGAACAACGCACAGACAACGACACTTACTTTTGGAAGAACAACTCTTGCAGAGCCTTCAAACATTAGACTAAATGCTTTAGGTACAATTTTGAACGCGTGGACCTGTATTTCTAACTTAACACTGTCTAGTACTGTTTCAGTTGCAGTTTTTAAGTGAGTATTATATAGTAAGACAAGACAACTAAGTCTAGACTACTAAAAACAAAAAGTAAATATCTATGTTTACCTCAATACTCCTATCCATTTTTGTTGTGAAATCAATCTATATTTTTAGGCGATACATTGCATGAGATTTTTCATCTTTGTTTTATTTTCAAAATGTAAGTTATTATATTTTGATTGTATAAGGTTTAAAACTGCATCTCTATCCTTTGGATGTCTTTTCGATATTTTGTCGGCAGATTATCAGTTAACTTCTATATACATAGAAATAGAAAGATATATATGTACATATATATTGATCACATGTCTTAAACTGGTATACATATAATATAGATCATAAGTCTTGATGTGGTCCATTATGCAAATCTTTAAACTATCGCCTAAACTATCAAACATTTACATATTCAAGTTCTCAAATATGGAACAGTTTACCAAGTAAAATAAAAATAAGTAATACACTTGTATCTTTTAAAACAAAATGTTACAAATTTTTCATCAATTGTGCAAATTAATATGTTTTTTTCATTATTATTTAGATACAATTGTAAATTATGTATAATATATTATTATAATAATGTATGTACTTATAAATATGTTATTACTATTTTGAGGACTCTCAGGAAGATTAGTTTTAACTAATGCGAAATGGGATCATCCTCTTGAAATCAAGATTATTTAGTTATTTTTTTTTTTATCAAAATTACTTTTAAAACACTTTGCATCTATGATGGTTGACGTAACATATGCAAAAAATAACCAGTGTCCCTGCTGTCAGACAGAATGCTCAATTGTTGACATGTGTAGCAGGATATTTGTCATTTCTGGAGCACCTGAGATGAGTCTAATGTTTGATAGGGAACATGTTATTAAGTGTTATGTTTTCAATGTTATATTTTAAAGTATGTTTTTTAGTCGTTCGTTTTACATATTTTAGATGCTAAAGGTGGTACCCAACACCTTGACTAAAAAAAAAATTTCTCGTTTAATTTTCATAAAATTTTGACAAAATATTTACCTTGACCCTTTGACAAAAATATAAAATTTCAAAAAAATTGAACCAACCAATTTTTCAGAAAAATTACACTGGTTATATAGCAGATTGACAAACACTAAATTTGATCATTGAGAAGCTTAATATTCCCTTAACAACACAACATAATTGAAACGTTTAGCTGATTTTACAGAGTTATCTCCCTGTAGTGTTAGGTACCACCTTAATTCGTCTCCGTGAAATGCTTCAAATTACTGCAAGAAAACATATTATGATTGATAAATATTGTTAAATTACCCAGGTTAACATAATATAAACATACGACCACATCTATTTTATTTTTCTTTCTGAATTTGTTTTACATAGTAGGAGCCACGCGTATTTTTTTTTTAATAACAAGTTAGTTAAAGTTAATAAATATTAGATAAAGCTTCTGACATTAATTAACATTATTATTTATTCAGGAGTGATGAAAGCTACAGTGATTTCAATGCAAACACAACATGGGTATACATATGCATGAAACTAACCAAAGTGGCAGATGATTTATTCTATTTCTATCTATTATCAGGTATGTGAAATATTACTCCCGCAAACATGAAGAATCTATTTTATGCCTGCCATTCAAGTGATATGTTTATCTACAAATGATCTATCTATAGCACAATTTTGGTTCAACGCACGTTTTCTAGAAAAGACAATGCCTTTCCAAAGTATGGAACATGACAGGTGTTTCCATTCGATTGATATATTTAAGCTTTTGATTTTTCATAATCATAGGTTTAACCGTGCGTTTCTGCTAATCCGTATCTACATGCTAGGATGACTTTTACGTCTTTAAAGTGTTTTTTTTATGTTTTTCGAAAGTTTCCATCTTTTTTAATCTTTGAATTTTATAAAACTATGTAGATTGTCTCTAATTATTACAAAACATATCATCGTCTGATATTTAAAGATTCTCAAACAGAATAAAAAGCCTGTTCAGCGTTTTTGCTTAGTTGGTGTAAGATCTGATAAACTACCAGACGACATCACCTAGTAAAATGATATATTTCTGCTTGTTCATATTTTCTTGATCGATTTGTTTAAAAAAAAATACATATCTACCCTATGCGATTGAAATAAAGTAAACAAACACATTACTTGTTCTGTTTGTTAAATTGTTTGTTAAATTTATTTGTATTGGTTTGAATACTTTAATTTCAAACGAGCAAAAAAACAACCCCAACGAAACGTGAGTTTATGCATGAAGAAAAGAAATGAAAAATATTTGATCAAGCAAACATTTACCACCAGTTTTGGTGGGTTCGTGTTGCTTAGTCTTTAGTTTCTATATTGTTCCTATGTTCTAATGTTTGTCTGTCTTTTTCTTTTTAGTCATGGTTTTGTCACTTTATTTTCGATCAATGAGTGTATCTGTCGCCCCTGTCACACAACTCATGACAGCTATCAATAATTCATATATTTATTTATTAATTAACTATTTTAAGATGAAGATAGTAGCGTTTATCCTAAGGAGAGAGTATATCAATCAAGCAGTATTCCAGACAATACTGTCCCTGTGTGTAGCACATTCTGTCAGTACACTTCTCAACCAAGGATTCGTACACTTAAAAAATCAGGTATATTTTTACTGTAATGAGAACATGTATATCGTTTTACTTGTTTTCTTTTTTCGTGTTCACTAAATTTTGTAATTTACATGTAAAACAGTGTTCCTACTTTTAAACTAGATATTTCAAACAATTAAACAATTGAGATACAACTGGTGTTGTAGGAGTGACCGTTATTGAATAACCGTTTCACAGATGATATCAGATATGTTTTTATGTCGTTATTACAATGCCATTCCCTTTTCATGAATGTGACCTACCGAATGAGACTATTTACCAGGTTTGTAATAAATTGATACACAGCGGGTGCCACATGTGGAGCAGGATATGCTTATGATCCCCCCTGTTTTGGTGGGGTTCGTGTTGCCTAGTCTTAAGTTTTCTATGTTCTACTATTTGAAGTTTGTCTTTTATCTTTTTAAGCCATGGCCTTGTCAGTTTTTTTTATCTATGAGTTTGACTGTCCCACTTGTATCTTTCGACCCTCTTTTTGAAGAAACGAAGTAAACTGATAATTTTTCAACTTTCACATGGATGTGATCTAATAAAAACGTGATTAAGGATGATCTCTACTCTTGTTTTTGAATATTTGGCAAATACTCGGAATCCTCTGGTTTTATTCGTGTAGAACCATTTAAAAATGTCCCCCGCAAACCTCTACTTTTCTTTTTCACAGTTCAATAGAATAAAGTTCAAAAGGCTATATTTGAAAATGCTATAAGATTTTTACCAGGATTGTCAAAATAAACAAGGGAGCCCATGTAAATTGTATGAAAACTCTTGAGATAATTATTTTCCCGCCAAAATTTTAATGGCTATATCTCGACAACAAGCACACAGAGTTTTATTTTTTTTCTGCTTTTAACATTCCTTTATACATATACTATAAATTTATAAAAGTATTATAAAATGCTTGTTATTTTAAAACTTACTAGCAAACACTCTTAAAAAAAACCGTGAAAATTGTTTCCTCTGAAGATTCATAAGAGTTTATAATATTTCAGTGGTCGTACCACAAACCGAAAATGTTTATATGAGTAGTTGAATTACAATTTCGTGGTGTACGATTGTGAAAGTAGTAAGAAGAATGCGTTAGAGTTTCACTTTTCATTTTAATCAGTATTTTGTATGAACGGTGATGGTTTGACCACTAATCCATGACTATGATTCGACTAAACATTGTCTTGATCGAAAAAAGTTGCGGCATTTTGAAATCAATAAGAAAATATTCTTAACAAGATAATTTTTATATCGAATTTGTACAACACATATCGTAATGCGATTTCGACATGTACACTTTCATTTGAATTTGAAAAAGTTTTTGTATATTGCAATATCACCGTTTTCCAATTTCATACATATAATATACTTACAAAACGTTTTGACACAATTACCATTATTTTATTCAAATACTTAACCATGTTAACGTTCGTTGAATAAGATTTCAAAAACAAACCTAGCTTATTGATCGATATGATCTAAAGCTCCTACTTGACGATATCACTCTGGCCTATATACGTGAATATTGTATACATTGTGACTTAAATGAAGCATCTTCTTATTTATTTATTTCAATCTGATAAAAGTGTTTTTCATCTATTGAAATCAAGTTTCATGAGAACCAGTTGCAGCAATGTTATTGTTTTTGTTACGTTATGGAATTGTTACAATATATGATTTTTATGCACGGTGATGGTTTGACAATTAAATATCAGGGGTCGACCAATAATCGTACATCTGTTCATCAAAACATCCATCTAAGTCACAATATTTACGGATGTTCGCTACTATGTTACAAATGACGAAGTTGAAATCATGTCTTCGTAAATTGTACGGACCCAATCACGAGTCGGTTGAATGTTATGGAATATTCGTTTTACAGATGGGAAAGGATAAGTTATTTATGTCGTAAACTACAATCGTGTTCCCTTGTCAAGAATGTGACCTACCAAATTATACTTATAACAGGGCTTGTATTAACATGAGCAACACTACTGGTGCCACATGTGGGACAAGATCTGCTTACCTGACATTCATCCTAGTTTTTAGTGGAGTTTGTGTTGCATAATAACAATTTTCTATGTTGTGTTTTGTGTACTATTGTTTGTGTGTTTGTCTTTATGTCTGTTTGTCTTTATTTTCTGTTTTAGCATGACGTTGTCATTTTATATTAGATTCATGACATTGAATGCCTGGTATCTTTCGCCCTTCTTTTACATATATTACATGCTTATAGCAGTAACTAAATGTACTAAATTCAATTTGTAAAAAAAAATACATACATTTCTTTTTCAAAAAGGGTAAACAAGAATATTTTTTCTGAATACAAATAATTACCTAATGAACCTCTTAAGAAGATCGCTGATGTTTTGTTATTTTTCATAGTCCATCTGTATATGCTAATATTTATCAGGTAGCAGTACCACTTTACCTAGTGACGTTTCTTTGTGTGAACCCTGTGATAGTTCTTGTGAAGGAGGTGAGCAATTATATTCTACAATTTATTATAATATACTCTTTCCAGATGAATTACATCTGCAAAAGAAAATATTCATATATTTGTCAAAACAAGACAGAAAAAAAACAATATGCAAAACAGAGCAGGCGAAAATTAACAACAGTTTTGATACTGATGCCTACAACCAATACACCAAGCACTCCCTAACAGACATGTGTTTCACGTTTGGTTTTAATATACTTCAACAAACCGTTAAGAAACCAAGTGGATACATGAGAATGTCAATTTCGTTCTGTGTGTTTTTGTAGACAAAAGCTGAAGGACGCCTCGGGTGCGGGAATTTCTCGCTGCATTGAAGACCTGTTGGTGACCCTCTGATGTTGTCTGTTCTATGGTCTGGCTGTTGTCTTTTTGACACATTCCCCATTTTCATTCTCAATTTTCAATGTTATACCAACATATATGTCATCTGTGGATGGTCTGTTTATTGTTTTCTAATGAGTTTTATTGTTGTATTTTACATGCATTGATAATTACTGCACCAAAGAGGTCAATTTTATGTTTCAATAATAGCTTGTCCTGAAACTGATATAAAAGTGAGAACTGTAAACAAATTTTAGCCGAAGACATCTGCAGACTTTTGTTTTATTTTATGTTTATTCCTTTTTTTAGAAGTGTAATTATTTTTTTCTGTTTAGACGGATTGTTTTTTTTAAACTTTAACAATCAATTATAAAACAGAATACAAGAAATTGACCCAATCACCACGAGGTTTGCACCTGTCAAAGTATGTGACCTAATGCTGACTATGTTTTAAACATTTTAAGACTTCTTTTGCAGCAACTACCGAAACGACATCATTAAAGACAACACAGAATACCACGCTTCCATCCACATCTTCTGAAATTGACATTACGCTAAACATAACATCAACAGAAACAACACAGAAAACTACGACACAGTCTAATTCTACTGAAATGATGACTGCAACAGAATTTACACTATTAGAAACAACACAGAAAACAACGGCACAATCCACCTCTACCGAAATGGTTGCGTCGACAGAAATGACACCATTAGAAACAACACAGAGAACAACGGCACAATCCACTTCTACCGAAATGGTTACGTCGACAGAAATGACACCATTAGAAACAACACAGAAAATAACTTCACAATCACCCTCTACTGACATGATTATTTCGACAGAAATGAATTCATTAGAGAAAACACAGAAAACAACGGCACAATCCTCAATGGGCACTACGACAGAAAAAAAATCAACACAGAATACACCACTGCCATCAACCTCTACTAATTTGGTAACAACAATACAACAAACAACAGTTCATATCATGGTTGGGGTTACAGAAACGAATGGTGATATAAATGTAGTAAATACTGATGTTGAAGACAAAACAACAATGGATACTCAATCTACAGGTATATTTCAAAATATCTCCTCTTTACTTACTATAACATCTGTAATTTATAATAGCTTATGTTAATTGATGGTGCAATTGGCTACTGTGACACAAACAAGAACATGTTCAAATGAAATCAAAAACTTTTTTTTTTTGAAGTTATGAAATAATAATATCCAAATAGCATAAAATCAGCATATGATTTTTGTATACACATATTTTATATTTAGTTTTAATGCATTCCTAAAGTAAGAAATGTAAAAGAGGCCTTATAAGCATTGCCTGAAATAAGAGATGTCAAGACACGAATTTATAATACAAAACATTTTTATTTTAGTATGAACATGATGGATAAAACCAAAATTTTGAAATAGTAAATCCTCATCAGCAAAGTGAGTTTGGTCCAAATTTTTCAAAATAAATAAAAACATACCTGATGTATCATTGACATGCAAGTGAAAAATGAAAACAACACGTTTATTACATTATTGAGTCCGAAACGCTTTTCTAGATGTACCTTCACCAGGAACGCTCAAAGCCAAACACTTGAAATCCGAAGATGTATAAGTACCGAAACTGTTAAAGAGCTATATGTCAAAAATATCCATAATAAACAGCCAAAATTCATCTTAAGCCAACTTTGCCTGAGGGAGTTGAAACCTTCGTTTCTTTATAATTTCGAAATTTATAATCGGACAATTTTAGAAAAGTTTGTTAAATCAAGTCAGTACCGAAATACTGACTACTGACTTGATGATACCCTCGGGAACTGATAGTCCACCAGCAGAGGTGTTGACCAAAATTCGACTTCGTGTAAATTTGTATGCCTGTGCACTTAAAGGAATTTCAACACTAGAAGTAAAACAAGGGTTCCCTTTTCTTTTATTGATTCTATCCACAACAAATATCCTTATGCAGGTAAACACGATAATTTACTTTTTATTAAACAACATCAAATACAAAAACATTGAAAATTATATTGTTTTTTGTCTCTATCTATTTATTTTATGTTCAAAGGGTAATATGAGCGCCGTCATTCGTCATAGGACTTTTCGATAGTTAAATAGATGGCGTCTACACTATTATACACACGAAATATATTTTTTGCATTGTTGGGTGTCTAATTTAAACTAATTGTAATTTTGGTATTCGGTTTAGTATATTCCAATGTAGAAATCAAATATAAGAAATTGATTGACAGATTATATGGTAAATTCAAGGGTACTTTATTCAAATGATTTGCACCACGTGACTGTATCCCTTTTGATTAAATTACCTCCCTTCACTTAAGATTGAAAAATAATTTATTTTAGATTTGCGGATAATCCAGTCCTTTTCCGTCATGTATCTAAAACTAATGTATCTTTAAAAACTTCCTTTGGCGAATATTTTCAAAAAATGCTGTTTAATTCTAAGGGAAAATGCTTAAAATTTGACGTTTTACGAAATGGGAAAATTGAAATCATCATGTATTTAAAAGAATTTGGCCGCAAACGTAAGAAAGCAGGTAAGTTAAAAGTTATTTAACTTTAACATTCAACCTACAAGGTGTTTCCCTGTATGCAAACAAATCATGAACAATATCTTCTTGCATATGTATTTTTGTTTTGAATCTTGCTATTTTACGATTTTCCGTCATTTTAAATGATCTTATACAGCAATTATACTATGGTTACGCTTCCGATTTTTAATCTAAAAAGGCCAAAAGATTTCAGAGTAGACAATGTCCATTTGTACACGGACAGAAGCCTTAAATAAAGGCAACAGTAGTATACCGCTGTTCAAACTCATAAATTCATGGACAAAAAACAAAATCGGGATAACAAACTAAAACTGAGGGAAATGCATAAATATAAGAGGAGATCAACGACACAACACTACAATGTAACTAACACACACACGGACCAAGCATCAGACAAAATCCCACGAGAATAACAAATATAACATCAAAACCAAATACATGAATTTGGGATAGACAAGTACCGTGACACGTCTTATCGCAATGTCAATTTACACTAAAAAATAAGAGAAAACAAACGACGCAACGTTAAATTGTAACACACACAGAAACGAACTATAATATAACAATGGCCATATTCCTGACTTGGTACTGTGGAATAATTTAGAATAGTTTATCCTACCTCGACGTCATAGATAATTTTAAGTGTATTTGATACTGGTAGTATATATAAGTACGATATAACATTTTTCACAAATGAAATCAAGTATGACAACTAAAGCAGTTGACACAACTCAGCATATGCACTCTTGTTTCATACAAGCATAGAGTATAACGGTGCCATTATGACAGAAAATGTATTATAATAAATACATGTTTTTGCCTGCTATATTATGTGGTTAAATTTTTTTAGAAAATGTGAAATAAACTTCAACTGCTTTCAATCCTTTATTTTATTTAGAATAAGACAATTACGAACAGATATAAAGACATATTGACGTATTTGCAGATATAGTTACTGTAGGTTTGTGTAATAATTCATCAACAACCTTATATTGGATAACAGTTTCGAAAAATCTTTTAATGCTATTTTAATGCTAGTGAATTCACATTAAGACAATGGATTAGTATCACAGCTTTTGGTAAATTACAAAAAAGAAGATCAACGGTATAGAGCACCAGGTTTTCTATATAAAATAAAAATGTTGCACAAAAAAATTTCAACACAATCTATATGACTTGTATATTTTTAATACCAATACAATGAACTGCATATTATGTTCAGAACAAATAGTGCATGAATACTGAATATATCGTATGTGTATATAAGTATACATCATAAAATTGTCAGTGATTGAAAGAGTTCATATGAATTAAAACTCACTGATCACATAGAATACAAATAACATAACTGAATGTTATGTACTACTTTTAATAGTACTATCATAAAGTTACACAAACAATTATTCACGTTAAACTTTTTATCCATTTGTAAAGACATTTTCCAGAATTTCAAGCATTTAAGAATCATGTAAATATATTCTACTAAATAAAACGCGACTACTTTATAGAAGTTATTTTCATATAAAAAACAATTATTGATGTGCATATTTCAAAGACGAAAATTAAATTAATTGATAATCCTAATGAAATGTGATGCTATACTTCAAATAAACTAATTCCCGGATGATATATACTGGTACGCGAATATCATCAACTTCATGATACAAGAAAGCAACTCCAAATGAGCTGAATCATGGATAACAGATGCTGGTACATGTATGAATGATGACATTAGATATATGTTTCATTATAATACGTTATTTTTGTTTGGCTAAAATCAATCCTGTGTCATTCCACGTTTCGAAAATAAAGTGCGCAGGTAAGTAAAGGAAACAAAAATTGATAGTTATCGTGTTTTTATGACCATAGCGAAAACAATTAATTATAAGTATTGAATGCTTCTATTAGTAATTTCATAGAGCAGTACACGCGCGTTGACCGTGTGTACATTTTGAGAATGAAACGCTCCGGCACTTCATACAAAATGTACTTCAGTCGAAGCTTTTACAACTCTAGGAATTTACAAAAAAGAAGTAGTCAATTCTTAAAAAACTAGCAGCATCATGACACACGTTGTCAACGTATATACAGAAGTGTCTTTCAATTATTTAAAGGTCTCAAAATATGGGTTGCAAGTGAATGAATTAGTTGTAGTGGACAATTCTAAAAATTAGTCAAAAGCAAAACACGTAGAGAAAAATAATGGATTAACGAATGGCATGGAAAGTAAGGATATGGAACACATGCATTAAACGTTTTGCTTGACATATTGTCAGTGAATAATTTGTTAACTAGTCTATCAAATTGCACAAGAAGAAGAGGATAAAATAGTGCAGATGAAATTGCCTGTCTCATAGTTTCTTTAATATTTAAAGTTTAAATTAAGTGTCGGTAATTAATAAGGAATTAACAATTTTCTACAAAAACATATTATCAAAAACAAAATCAATACCGTGTCTCTATCTCAACATTCCATGGTCAATAACCCGTCTATTTGGAGAACATATTCCTCCCATTTGATCCCATTTTTAAGAGGTTTCGAGTTTCGTTGAAACCTTATGTTTAAAAGAAAGAAGATCATTTCCCTGCAACTGGCAAGTTATGGATATCTAAAAGTTACGTTAGATTTCAATAATTCCACACACCAACAGTTATACAATCCAATGGAACTGGTTCTTGCTGTCAACTAGAAAACTTTCCAGTGATAGTATTTTTCTTTTCCAAAGTTACAAACATAAAACTGAATTAAAGAAACCAAAATTTTAAGCTGTTCGCTTAGATAACATTCTGATACAACTGATTCTTTAGAAATAGAAATTTAGTCATCACGTAAGCACCCAATGGTCGAAAATGTTAAATCCCAGTCGTGTAATGATTCTTAAATGCGTCGATAACACCAAGATGCTAAAAGTATCTTTTTATTGACAATTGTATTCCGAACACATTTTTGATTGCTAGCCTTAAATAAAGATTTGCTTATTTGCTTTAAAGCATACATTTTGGGAAAGGTAATATATAATATGGACACGAATTTCCTTTTATTGTTTACGGAAACACTCTTTATATGTGTGTGTCAAGTAGGAATTGAAAGATATATAGGGTGTACGTCGATGAGACAACATACATATTTTAATTATGGACAAATACCTTTACAATACATTAGCCTTTAACGTTATCGCAGACCTTCTAAAAATTGCGGTACAGAAATTTGTCAGGACAAATGTCAAAATAGTCATAAGATTAATTTCAAGTTCATTGGTGGTCCTGCGCTATTGGTATGCTTTTTGACAGGCAAGTGTCTTATTAACAAATTCCCTGTTGCAATATTTTCTATCATATAAAGCAATAAATAAAACACCACTGATCAGTCTCTTGGTTTAAACAAGCACACAATTTAATATATCAACTATGTTTCCTCTTTAAATATTGTATAAATACAACAGGTTTTTGACTTATTATTCATATCCTACTTATGATTTATATGGTATGACATTCTGAATGTCGACCGTTACGTCTGGTTGAACAAGCATACCTATACATTTTAACTGACCTTTAACAAGATACTAATTTAACGGTTTATCTTGTATTAATTCCGTTGACCTTTTAAAAAGAAGAAATTTACTTAAATTGTATTCGTCTTAGGCATGGTAATAATAAATAAAAATTCAGATGACTAAAGATGAAGACCGAAAATAATCAAAACGAAGTTGTTTCACCTCAAAATTGATCGCTGTATAATTTGTCACAAGGCGTGAAATTATGAATCTCGACTACAATGATTTACCTTTTGAATTATTTAGATTTCATTTCTATTCATTCCATTTTATCACTGAAGTGTCATACAGCACATTTAAAACGTGTGTCGTTATACTTTGTTAGTTATAGTTAGCTGAATCAAATATATGAAGTTTTTTTGGATAAATCTGTCGGAAAATTAATTAAACTATTATTAAACGGAAAAAAAGACTCACATTTTGCAATTAAGGAGTTAGAGCAGGATGCACGTTGACACATCAATAAGGAATATTTGCATAGCCCTGATTTATGTGATTATATTTTTGATGTATTCGTCAACGTCAGGTATAGTTTGGATAACTTTTAATTTTAGTTTATGCATTTTAATGACATGTATGAAATGATTGCTATTAAATCTTAAGTGTGATCAATCTGTAGGCTAAAAAACACATAGAAAGTATGTTATCGACTCTGTTTTATAGGACAATATACATGTTTATAAATTGTTAGAGTACATTTTTGTAAATAAATGCAGTATTGTATAGCAAACAAGTAATTACATTTTTAACAGGAAGGCTTAGTGGATGAGTGTTCTTTGAGGTCGAACTATTGTGAATTTAGCCTGTCAACACTGATGTTGTAAGGTTTTCCAATCGACGATATTTGGGTGACCTGCCTACATCACCAAAATCATACTGCCAAATAGCAATAAAAGTGCTAAAGTGGCGTGGCGTTGAACAACAATTAAACAATATTTTAATGTAGCTTTTAGCTTTCCCTAGTAATTTAATGACAAATAATTGGTCACAGTGATAAGACGAAATAAATGTTCTGTTTGCAAAAATAAATATACAAACACAAGTTACAAGAACAGCTCATAGAATTCGACAAAAAGCTGGTTGCTTTGTTTAGTCTCTATTGATCAAATAGTGAGACATTTGGTGTTCCATATGAAACGAAAATATCTGTTCATAGTCATCTGTTATATGAAAAACCAATTTAATAAATGACAAGATAATATCTATAAAAATGATAACATTCTAAAAATAGTTGTTGTTATGTTTAAATAAATTGTCAAAATCCGCGTTTTAGTACAGTTAAACTAGTATCGTTGATATTTATCATCTTCGTATCAAATTTGCTATAAAAGGGTTAGAATTAAGTTAATTACACATTTTGAACTGACGACGTATCGTAAAACTAATTACCTTGTGTCAATAGCTTCGTCAACAAAGGTGGGAAACGATATCAAGGAGAGACCCCCAAAAACCCCAACAAATGGATGTTAGTATATAGAATTGTTGTTCTTAGTATTTAATATTTTGAAATTGTCTTTTACAAATCAGAGAATTCACTTCAATCTGTATTGACTAGAATACAGTCAAACCTGATTATACCGGACCCTGAATAAACCGGTTTCCTGTCCATTCCGGCCGAAAATGAAAGTCCCATATTTTTCCATTCAAAGTCTTTGTTTTAATACCCTTTGTAAACCGGACCCTGTGTATTCCGAATTCCGGTCTAATTATGAAGTCCAAATACTCTTATTACATTAATTATTACCTGTCAAAACCGGTTTGTCTAATTAATTTCAATGATCGATATGCAATCAAAACAGATTTGTTTATACACTATGGCTTTTCGTGATAATCAATTAGTCAGGTGTCAAACTGTGAACCTACAATCGTACAGTAGTGAGCTGTATTATTTATTAAAACATTATAAACGTGTCAATTAAATGAAAAGACACACCGAATATATCTCGGATTGAACTTACGTTTTAAATTCATGTATTTGGTTTTGATGTTATATATATATGTTATATTTGTTATTCTCGTAAGTAAGATTTTGTCTATGTGTGTTACATTTTAGTGTTATGTCGTTGTTCTCCTCTTATATTTAATGCGTTTCCCTCGGTTTTAGTTTGTTACCCCGATTTTGTTTTTTGTCCATGAATTTATGAGTTTTGAACAGCGGTATACTACTGTTGCCTTTATTTAACTTGGATAAACAAATTAAAATCGCGGAGTAAGAAATTCACATCGTGATTTCAAAATCCTGGGTTCCCTGTTGTGAACCCCTAAACAAATGACCTTGATAATGAAAAACACCCGGATGACAACAATCAATGGATATTGAACACTGTACGACAACATTTCGAAAGTGATGAAATTACGTTTGATAATATTCTGGCTTTTTAATCGGCCATTTCAACATTTTAAATTATTGATCATGAGTGTAAATCGAAACTCTCGTCTTACAATCCAAACATCGCGAGCATTATGATGCAAATGCAAAATGAAAAACAAAGTGAAAGTATTTTAATTTATCAGATATAATTTACAATCAGAGAGAACTTTTACATGCAAAATGTCGGACGTCAAAAGTCATTAACTTCCGGTCAAAACGGAAACCTGAATAAACCGGCTCACTGTCCAAACTGGCCCTTTTTAATAGTCCCGTAGCCGGCCGGTTTATACAGGTTTTAGTTGTAAATACTGTATTTAGTTTTTCCTACAGAATTTTTCAAAAGCAGCGTCACACATCAACCAATCAATCAACCAATTGTTGAGTTATTTTTCAACAACCTACACCTTTCATCTATTCAGCTATGTTTATTCTCCATTCTGTTGTTTTTTACGTTTATAGTAACATATTCATAAAAGTATATTTCTTTGGACATATTGAAATAACATGCAGGTATTAAACATTGTCACATTAATATTTCCAAATTTCAAGTGAAATTGATTTTCGTAGCTAGTGGTAAAACTTTAGATTTTATGTATTTTACACTTGTTGACAATCGAAAGAGTTTCACGCGACTTTTTTTCTAGCATTGGTTAATTGTAATATTTGATTATGAAATCAATAACATAACACATACAGATAATTCTCTTTTCGAAGTAACAAATGCAATATGAGGTATGCCACTTTTAACTTATTTCACTTTAAATAATATTCTTGACATTCATTTTAGGTGTCGAATGCTTAAGACTTTATCCGTAATAATTTTTTCAGATGCCACCTGTTCATTGCCTCAAGACTTGATAAATACAGCATGGGAATATAATTACACAAATGTAAAAGACAATACAGAACAATCAACAACTCTCAACTTCGCGACTACAACGCTACAAAGTTCCGCCATTAATTTAGACGCTAAGGGAACAACAATTGATGATTGGACTTGCATAAATAGTTTAGGTATCTCCGACACAGAGGCAGTTGTTGTCTTCAAGTAAGAAATATTTACGTATTGACTTCAGAATCAAATTCATTGTACATGCATAAGTAATTAATACATGATGTCTGATATGTAGCACAAACAAATGCTGTCAATAAATGTTTTAATAAATGAGTTAATGGGAGAATGTTCTGTCGTCCAACAGGATGAAATTGATACATGAATCGAAGAGATGAAAGTAGGCGAGTATGTACTTGTCCTCTATGTCCAAGTCAACGTCATAATATTTAGCCACAATTCTTTGAGAAGCGATTCCTTTAACTCAAACAAATACACAACTGTGTGGATAGGATATTCAGTTGCAAACATTTCAATAAATTTTGATTTATTTTTACCTAACTGCATCATTTGCATAATCTTGAACTTTTGAAATTCGGTTGAAGAACAAACAGTCAGACATAAGTTATAGCATACATGATTTAATATGGTAGTTGCTATTTTCAATTCAAAAAATAAGCATTCGAACATTATATAGATGTCAACGAATTTAGTGTTCAAGACAATTATGACTTTAGGAATTGCGTCTACATTGCTCAATGCATTTCGCAGTTTCGCAAGGGAATACGCCTTCCGAAGTAGTGTCGTATAAAAGTAGACTGCATAGAATATAAACTAGTACTAAAAAAGGACAACTCAAAACTACAAAAACATTACTTTAGTTTAAATGGTAAAATGGAATGAGGAGCACTCTGATCAATACACATACTACTCTCAGCATTTGCACTTATAATGAAAGATCCAGACCAATATATGATATATTTGTAGTTATCTGCTTTTTCAAAATCCAAGATGGAAATAGATATCCGAGCCACATTAACAATGGGTAATAAGAAATAAACAAATCAAAGCTTGTACGGTTTCAACAATCCATGTCATTCAAAATCTGCTGAATACGATTTTTATTATGATAGTTTTATTTTTCAGAATAAAGCAGCATTGGTTTATCATTTAACTTTTTACCGAGAGTAGAAACGAGCTCATCTCAATGTATAAGATAATTAAAATTCATATTGATTAATCAGAAGTTTACTCAGCACAAGAAACTAATCAAGAAGCCAACATTTTCTTTTGGCAATCACCGCTTAGAATTATTGTGTCGTTCATTAAACACATGTAAATGTAAAACCAATAGGCCTGAGGAATTAGCTTTGTATGTACGCATGCATTGGTTTGATAATCCTTATCCTTAAAATTCTAAGCGTCAAAAATGTATTTTATGTGACTATTCGTGAACGTAATTATTGCATGTATTCTTTTTGTATTTTGTATTTTAGAAGTGACAACAGCTTTTCTGATGGACCTTTCGCAGGAAGTCAATGGCTATATCTTTGTATGAAATTAACGAAAGTTACCACTGATTTATATTACTTTTACCTTTTGTCAGGTGAGTATCTTGATTTATCTTACCTCCTATACATTTCTTTGAATATGATCGGTTACAAACAACCGCGTGGATACCGTGTATATTTCAAACTAGGTTAGCTAGTGGGGCTTATTTCCATACACGGTTAGTAGTGGAGTTATTTCCATTTATAAAAACATATTCGTACTGCAAAAAAATCTTAATCTTTATTTCTTTAAAAAAATGTCCTGTACCAAGTCAGGAATATGGCCATTGTTATATTATAGTTCGTTCCAGTGTGTGTTACATTTTAACGTTGACTTTTTTCTGTTGTGTCGTTTGTTTCCTCTTATATTTGAGGTGAATTCATCAGATTTCTATAAGACGTGTCACTGTACTTTTCTATTCCGAATTCATGTATTAAGTTTTGATGTTATATTTATTATTCTCATCGGATTTTGTCTGATGCCTAGTTTGTTTCTGTGTGTGTTACATTTTAATGTGGGTCATTGTTAATGCGTTTCCCTCAGTTTTAGTTTGTAACCCGGATTTGGTTTTTTTCTATCGATTGATGAGCTTCGAGCAGTGTTATAGTACTGTTGCTTTTATTCAAGGTTTCACCAGACGACGAAATTGATGTTGAAATATTGAATTAAATTTATAAAATATTTACAGCTAACAAGTTGTTTTCGTTGGCAATTGTTTTTGTATGAAGAAGTTTATTCATGCTAACGATATTGACGACTTGCTCAATTTGATAGGTCTCTCGTCTAAATACAACATGTAAAGAAAGTCGATAAATTCGTTACATAGTGAGCTAGTGCCGTAATACGGTAAACATGGGGTCATTAATCTCCATACAGAGAATCGAGTTTCCCTCTCACCTAAATATGGAATTTACTGACCCTATATATGCAATATTAGGTCATTAGCATACTGTGTAGCTAATAGTATACCATTGAAACTCATTCGGATTTCAAAAAACACCAATAATTAACATATACGGTGTTATTCGTGTGATTATATATACCAAGTTCATGAAACAATATATGTAAAAATGTCGAAAATAAGAATGCATGTAGTTCGTAGATAATATCTTTAACGCAAAATAGATTGCACTAAATAACGTGTGAATAAATTTCATGCGTTTACGTTATACATGTACCTCTAGTTCTGTTAATGGACTGTTGCTTGTTTGCCAGAGGTATCGCAAGTCCCATAACTAGAACTTTAACACAGGTCAGGGTCTACGTATATTTCGTAATTGAAATTTGTTGTAAAAAAATAGAAACTCATTTTCAGTTAATCAATATATGTCCATGTTGATCAGTTCTATTCCTTATACGTATTAGTCTTTAGTGAATTAAGTTTTTGTGTTAATACCTTTTCAATATTTTTATTAGGTTTTGGATTTTTACATATTTCCTGATTCATGCATCTAGTGCATACAAATTGCTACCCTAACTGATATTTATCTCAACAATTGACTTTTGAGTAGATATCAGTTTGTAATTTATGTTATCGGAAAACTTAAAAAGAGGTGGAAACGCATTTCAAACATATAATCAGTACGGTCAACCAAATAACAAGGATTTTCAGATAACTTAACCTCAACTCAACTTCAACTTTACACTTGATAGAAACATTTTATAAGTAGGCAGTAACCATTTACTAAAAAGTAATCAAACTGAAGGCATTAATAATAATACACTTTAAATCAAAAAATGAAAACTTCAGATGCAAGCGTTGCTTGGAAGATTGATGACATTTCTATTTTTCGCTTCTAAAGGTTGCTGGAATACTACTTAGTTATTTTGCATAATATACTGAGCCAAAAAAGTTTAGCAACACTTTTTTTGTTGTTTTTTTTTTGGGGGGGGGGGGGGGGGTTGTTTCTAGAAAAAAATTAATTAAACATATTAAATCCTTAGTTTAACCTGTAATTTAAAACAGTCGTACTTTTCCCCTGGTGATTGATTTCGCGCCATTTCGGCTTGCACGTCGTGTAATTGATGTTTTACCTTCTGTACCTGTACTTTTAAAACGATATTAAAAATTTCTTTTTCACTAACGTTAAGAAACATACCTTTGGTAAAAAAACATATACACCTTTGAAAAAATTGCATGGGGCGTCAACCAGACCTCTCCGAAAATGACCGTCATAAAGCTTTGGAATATTTGATGCCGGACATTGTGGCTCGATTTTATATACATGTACGGTTTAGAGACTAACAAACATATATCGACAAATTGCAACTGCACAGGATATGTCGATATCTCTTAGACAAAACAAATACTATCTTCAAGGGAGGAGCGCTACCTTTGCTTTACGTCAACACGTGACAAGTTTTCTTCCGGCCACAAGAGTAGTGCATTGACTTAGGGAAGCTGCTTGTGTGCTTGCCAATCCTTCATTTGTGCACTTAGGGCATGGCTGAAAAATTGATTTTGAATAAAACTATACTTATTTCCGCATTTTGACCCACCAGCACTCCATACAAAGAAAATTCTAATGAATGTGAGTGATAAAAATTCATGTTGCTTCTGACATGTCATAATTCCATTTTGTCATTATCAAAATTATATCATGTATATGTTTTTATGATTTTGTAATAAAATAAAATTTCACATTTGTGTTGCTAAACTGTTTTGGCTCAGTATACATTAACGTTTTTTTTTTTAATCAAAAGATACATTCACTGGCGTTACTCCGGAAGAGAGAGTGTTCGCTTCAGAAGAAGGTAATCCACCAAATAATAATGATCCAGTCTGTAATACTTTCTGTCAATATACTGAATCTCCAAATATTCGCACATTGCAAAAACCAGGTAATGTATATATGTATATTCCTCAAATTTTCATATTGAACATTGTTGTGTTGATATTTATTGATATAACATGTGTATTTAGCCGTGTACTACCTTTACTGATGATCCAATGTATTAAGAGACATACCAAGGTACAATCCATTTTTTTTTGGAATTGTACATGTAAGAACGCCCAATGTATACTCGTTATTAATGTTTCGGCGATTTTGCTTAATATATTACGTTCAAACAGAGTAGATTATGTGAAGACACATGAATATGGCTGTCAAATCTAAATGCTGTAACATTGAGTAGGCTGTTTAATAATGTGAAACTACAGTGAAGAAAATATCTCACATGCACTAGCTGTAACTCTTGTATTTGACGAAATGTAAACAGGAAAAGAATGTGTATAGCTATTGGTTACCGAATTAGACTATTTACCGGATTTGTTATAACATAAGCAACACGACGGGTGCCACACGTTGAGCAGGATATGCTTACCCTTCCGGAGCACCTGATATCATCCCTTGTTTTTGTTGGGTTTCGTGTTGCTTATTGTTTAGTTTTCTTTGTTGTGTCATGTGTACTACTGTTAGTCTGTTTGTCTTTTTCATTTTTAGCCATGGCGTTGTCAGTTTATTTTCGATTAATGAGTTATACTGTCCCTCTGGTATCTTTCGTCCCTCTTTTACAACATCATACAAAAACTAAAGACGGATAAATACGACTCTCAATAGGAGCTTGGGTTGATATCTAGATCTCCGAAAGGTATAACAAAACATGCACCGCATGTGGTATCTGTCGTGTTGCTAATGTAAGAGCAAAATCGATGACAAGTTTAATTCGGGATCCACATTCTGCAAAACGGAGGAAAAGTGAATATAAAAAAATGTTTATGTCTATAAAAAAGATTAAAATATAGCCGACAATACAAAGCAAATGACATTCTACAGGTAAAACAATTTTGTCTTTCAACCAGTTTTTTTCTTTCTTTTCTGCAACAGGTACACATGATGCTTTGCCTAATGGTGCTTCCTTGTGTGAACCCTGTGGTAGTTCCTGTAAAGTTGGTATGTACATGTAACTATTCTTAAATGTCATTTTACATCGATTAATATAAACATGTCATTAAAAATGTTGGAAATTGTCGTTAATAAATCATGATATTTGGTATCCAACCTATAGAAAATTAAACAAGTCTCATGTACTATTAATTTTATGGGAATTGGAGCTATACAACGTTTTCTAATGTTTATTTGCAAATGAACATAAACTTTGTCGCAATAATAAGAAACAGTATATTTACTTAAAGGAACAATAATGTTAATGGCTATAGACCACGAAAACATGATTAGATATAAAACGAATAACACAAAATGGTCATGCAATCTCATCAAGTCGAAAATAAATCGAAAAACTAAAAGACAAACACCATGATTTTAATAGAAACGTGTAAATGCTTAAAACAATATATGAACTACTGTGCCATAGAATAACTAAAGAGTAATCGAAGTAATGCTTACCATCAGTATACAATGATATATTACTATATCAGATTCTATGTTTGCAACCTCTTGAAAAAAACTTTATTTTATCATCCTTGCTTTTACTAAATAACATTGTAACTTGTTTTAGCGACTACAGAAATGACTTCAACAGAGTCAACACAGAAAACAACCATACCACCCACTTCTACTGAGATTGACACGACGATAGAATTAACATCCATAGAGACAACACCGATAACATCTCAACCAACCACGTCTACTGAAATTGACATCATAACTACAATACAGTCAACAGATATAACACAGATAACATCTCAACCAACCACGTCTACTGAAGTTAACACTATCATAACAATAAAATCAACAGAGACAACATATATACCAACAATGCATTCCACGTCTACGGAAACTGTTACTACGGCAGACATGACATCAACAAATGCAAATAAAGAAACAACGATACCAAACACTTCTACTGAATTAGGAACTACAACTGAAGTAGAATCACCCAGTACATCACTTGAAATAAATCCACTACCCACGTCTACTGAAATGGACTCATTGACAGAAACAACAACAAAGGAGACAACACAGACAACTGCCGTTCATTCTACTGTTGTCGATTCGGAAACAACACAAATAACCACAACTCAATTCACTACTAAAGATACGGAAACCACGACGGAGTTGAAAATTTTAACTACAGATTTGAAAGTTGAAACGACATTGGAAACTTTAGTCACAGGTACGCTTCTAAATATCCAACTGTCTGATTTAGATGAATTTGGAAATAGGAACTTTAAATGAAAACTAATTCATTAACTTTTATTCGTTGAATACGAATTTTCGTGGATTTCGTTGGTAAAGATGAACACGAAATTAAAAGTTCAACGATCACAAGATTTGATTTTGAATTATGTACACTTTCGCAAAAAAACAAAATAAATTATCCACGAACATGTATGTTTTCCATAATCCACGAAACGGGTACCCATAAAAATAAACGAATTCACAGAAAATCGTAGAAAATGTTATCAGCAAATATATCTAACCCCCTTTAAACGTGCCACATGTTTTGGAAAAATGAAAAAGAATAATAGGAAATAAGGTTTTCCGCATTTATGTATCAAATTGAAAACAGATCTCGAACATCTTTATATAGTTTCGTCTGGAAGTGGACTACCTGTCTAGTTTAACTTTAAATAATATGAAATAGTTTTTTTTTTTTAATTTTGTGCTCTGCAAAATGTTTAGACAATTTGTTCGAAGTATTTGTATACTGGTCAGTACTATTTTTGAAGACTCGTAAAGAGGAACAACATGATAAGTTGCATACAAAGCTACTTAACAAGTCTTGGTTGACTACAAACTTAATAATTAAACAGTATTGAACGAACAACAAGAACACATATAAACATAACTTTCATTTATAAGACTTCATGTTTCAGGTTAGAGGATATTATATAAAGTTTGGATTTCTAAGACTGTTTATGATTACAATTTATTAATTCTCGTTAATAATCATCAAACGTACAATTCAAAATGGTAATATCACCATTTAATGCAAACTTTTTTTTAAATTTCACAGATACAGAACTATTAAAGCGATATAGTGGACCTATTATAGTGGGCGGATTAGCAATATTTGGTTTTGTGCTTGTTATCATTATTTTCGTTTTGCTCAAAGTACGTTCGATGATTGGTAAAGAACGGATCTCGTGAGTACTTTTAATTCAGTTTTTAAACCCTGATAAAAAGTAAAATATAAAAATACCGAACTCCGTGGAAAATTCAAAACTGAGAGGAAAATAACATTACACATGTTAAAACAGTAGCCTAAAACTGAAGGTAAATAATAATTATATATGTTTAATATCTATGATTATCATCGGCTTCGATATGTAGATTGTCATCTACTACTTGTAAGTACTTTATCATCATGTGTAGTCGCGGCTCAACGAATCATTATTATTTTATTTGCATGAAATATATTAGGTAAGCAATTTTGCAAGATAATATAAAACGCTCAAGCATAATGCAAAACATCAATTTCATCAAGGTTATTTGTCATCATGATCATAACATGGTAAAATTTCTATTTAATACATTTACATGCATACAGTTTTTCTATTGCAGAAACAAAAAAGACCAGGAATTATGTGGCGTCATCCCGGAAACATGCTATATATATAAAGGCAAAGACTGTGGATTTCAGAAGATTGCAATTCAGCATTGGGACAATCATTAAAGTTTTTCATCAATTAGATAGCTTTGTTACTTTATTTATAATAAGAATAATATGATCATGTGTTTAAAATAAGTTGTAAATGTTGCTCTGGATATTTCCATTCTCTGTTTTATCAAAAACATAAAAGTAACTTATTAGTGCAAGCACCCTGCCGACACAAGAACACGTAAAATTTGTTTGAACGTAACATATTCCACATATAAACAGGATGAGAGAAATGTTGTTCAAGGCAAATTTAAGCGTGCATTTTGGTGAATCTGTTATATTTAAAGAGTTGTTGAATTCAGAAACAATAAATGATGATCAACCAACATTTGGCATCTATATTTGTGTTATCATAGTTATAGTCCAAAACATAATGAAATGGTCTACTTCTCCGTGACTATGGAGAAGGCATTTAAATATCAAAAATAACGAGAGTGAATTAGTGTTTGTCCACATGTATTTGTTATATTATTATGTAAAGCGATTTTAATGTTCGCTCTGGTTGAGGGGTTGATATTAAGTGTACAGTGTGTATATTATATTTGAAATGTAAGTTTACATGTTTAATTTAGGATTAGATGTTGTCGAACTTAAAGATTCAATTTAAAATTAAGCGTACATATCTGTGAATTGATATGATATTCTCGTGCTTGTATTTCCTATCAGGATTCCTTGATCAAGGAATGATGCCCACAAGAAAGTTATTAAACCAATTGCTCCGATGGTGAAGTTGAAATCATCCCTTTATACATTTTACGGACGTAATCACTAGTTGATTGACCCGTTTCACAGATAATATCGGATATATTCCTTATGTCGTAACTCAAATCCCATTCCCATTTTTATACTACGTTAATTTAGCTTAATTTGAACCAAACACACTGCTAAATCAGCTTACGCGCGATATTAGCTACCGTGCGAACACTGGGGACTCCACTGTTCCTGTTTCTATGACAAAAATTACCAGGAAGACAATCATGTCTGAATAATGTTGTACATGTAACACCTTCTTGAAACTTTTTTGTTCATTAATTGCTTCATGACTGATAAAATATCCAGTTACATGTACATTGCATTACTTTAATTTTGCGTACTCTCAGACATAAGTATAACCACCGTAAAAAAAGCACACGATACAATTAAACATTTATTCAGGTTAAGTGTCAAATTCGGTAGGCTGTTCTAAAAACATACCAGAGTAAAAATAATCGAGTTAAAATAAATACAAATAAAATAAAGAATGAAAATATGAATGTGTAAAAGGGACAAAAAACCCGACTAAAGACCACGAAACAGCCAAAACCACTAATGGGTCTTCAACTGAGGAACAGTTATCCCACATCTTCAGCTTGCCCTTACATAGAACAACAAAGAGACAGGCGCAAATAATACACAAGTATATAATTATTTGAAGACATGAAGTTAAGATGTAATGTCATGCATAATTAAGTGCAGAAAAAAAGCAGTAGGGAGACTCAAAGAACTAAATAAAAAATAGACGAAATGATCTGATTTTCAAACGTGACATGTTTGGTGGCTCGTAATCGGTTGTCTACAAATATAGTTCCTGTCATTTTGTATGTATCTAAACTTTTAGTACTGTGTTTTTTACATATAAAAATCAAATACTAAAAGTTGTGGTAATGTTATGTCATTTAGTGAACTTTATGATATTTTTGTAATATGCTTTATATCAATGGGGCATTGTGGGGCTATGTGTCAAATTGTATGAAGGGCAACTCTGCCTATTCAAGCAGCGACTATTCCCATGTGTCTTGTGACTTCATTTCATGTTTAAGCAGTTCCGAATTAGTAAATTCTTGAGTATACACCAAGACGAGCATCCTTTTTTCAACTTTTGTTTCATCGTGTAGACTGCACCTCAATTCACTTGGAACCCCAGAGCTGAAACGTACACACGTCAGGTTAGCAGGGAGATTACTCTGTACCCCTGTTTTTGTCATTTTTGCACATAGAATCTTTACAAATACTGTCAGTCGTTCAGAGTATTGCTTATCAACGACATGTCTACTAATGTAGTGAATGCTGCATTCGAATAGGCACTGTTCGATTCATTCTCAGAAATTTTGCAATCGTCGAACATAGAAAACACCCTTTTCCATTCAAAATAGATATTCTACATTATAAGGTGTCGACGTTAAGTTAGGAATGGAACTTGAATGACTTTTAAAAGTTAAATTGGTACAAGACTTTAACAAAAGGTTGCCACATATGCAATATGATGGACACACCAACCTTCAAAAATAGGTCCCTTCTATGTTGCTTAGTACTTTTAATCCTAAAACATCTTCTAAATTTTAAGCTCTCACTTTAACTAGTTTACAAATGTTAAAGTTTATATTTCTTTTAAATTTTTCTATTCTTTAATGTATTTCAGTATTACAAAGATTAATAACATATATATATATCCAGCGGCACATATTACAGTCATATCCAGATTCATCATTTTACGATGCTTGAAAATTCCTATTGTTAAATTCAATTTCAAATAAATATCGCCTTGTTTTAATATGATCTGTCTGTGAAACGTCTGACATAAAAACAAAATGATTGATTCATTCATTGTTAATCTTTAACGCCACTTTAATCATTGTTTTGCTATTTTATGGTGGCCAGACTTTTTATGGCGAAGAAAGCTTGAAAACTCGGACAAAACTACTGATTTTCGGCTAGGAAACTGTCAAACATAGGTTTAAGTCGAACCAAGCTACCAATTTTAAGGTTCGAACCCTGAAATAAGCAATGAAGCTATAGTTTGTACTAATGACAGAATCTTTTTTCTCACTTTAATCAGTTTTCGTTTGATAGATAGTTTTTTGTCTTTTAGTTATTCGAATTGAATGTAGCAAGCGGTTTTGAAAAGAATTGAAGAAAAACAACAAACGGTAGCTGAAGGTGTAGTTCTTTAAAAGATATTTTTGTCGTTGAAATGCTGTCTCGTTGAAGGAAACTCGTGTATATCTGGCTTACAGCTACACTCAAACCAAGCACATATCCTTGATTATGAATGTTGCTAGGTTCCTGTCTAATTGGCGTCTACTTCATATTGTCACATTGATGCACAATACACAATTATATATTTGAAAACATGAAGTTAAGATGTAATGTCATGCATAATTAAGTGCAGAAAAAAAGCAGAAGGGAGACTCAAGAACTAAATAAAAAATAGACGAAATGATCTGATTTTCAAACGTGACATGTTTGGTGGCTCGTAATCGGTTGTCTACAAATATAGTTCCTGTCATTTTGTATGTATCTAAACTCTTAGTACTGTGTTTTTACATATAAAAATCAAATACTAAAAGTAGTGGTAATGTTATGTCATTTAGTGAACTTTATGATATTTTTGTAAAATGCTTTATATCATTGGGGCATTGTGGGGCTATGTGTCAAATTGTATGAAGGGCAACTCTGCCTATTCAAGCAGCGACTATTCCCATGTGTCTTGTGACTTCATTTCATGTTTAAGCAGTTCCGAATTAGTAAATTCTTGAGTATACACCAAGACGAGCATCCTTTTTTCAACTTTTGTTTCATCGTGTAGACTGTGCACCTCAAATGTTTTAACTGAAGAAAAAAATGTCTTCACTGGGAACCCCATAGCTGAAACGTACACACGTCAGGTTAGCAGGGAGATTACTCTGTACCCCTGTTTTTGTCATTTTTGCACATAGAATCTTTACAAATACTGTCAGTCGTTCAGAGTATTGCTTATCAACGACATGTCTACTAATGTAGTGAATGCTGCATTCGAATAGGGACTGTTCGATTCATTCTCAGAAATTTTGCAATCGTCGAACATAGAAAACACCCTTTTCCATTCAAAATAGATATTCTACATTATAAGGTGTCGACGTTAAATTAGGAATGGAACTTGAATGACTTTTAAAAGTTAAATTGGTACAAGACTTTAACAAAAGGTTGCCACATATGCAATATGATGGACACACCAACCTTCAAAAATAGGTCCCTTCTATGTTGCTTTGTACTTTTAATCCTAAAACATCTTCTAAATTTTTAGCTCTCATTTTAACTAGTTTACAAATGTTAAAATTTATATTTCTTTTAAATTTTTCTATTCTTTAATGTATTTCAGTATTACAAAGATTAATAACATATATATATATCCAGCGGCACATATTACAGTCATATCCAGATTCATCATTTTACGATGCTTGAAAATTCCTATTGTTAAATTCAATTTCAAATAAATATCGTCTTGTTTTAATATGATCTGTGTGTGAAACGTCTGACATAAAAAAAAATGATTGATTCATTCATTGTTAATCTTTAACGCCACTTTAATCATTGTTTTGCTATTTTATGGTGGCCAGACTTTTTATGGCGAAGAAAGCTTGAAATCTCGGACAGAACTACTGATCTTCGGCTAGGAAACTGTCAAACATAGGTTTTAGTCGAACCAAGCTACCACGTTTAAGGTTCGAACCCTGAAATAAGCAATGAAGCTATAGTTTGTACTAATGACAGAATCTTTTTTCTCACTTTATTCAGTTTTCGTTTGATAGATAGTTTTTTTGTCTTTTAGTTATTCGAATTGAATATAGCAAGCGGTTTTGAAAAGAATTGAAGAAAAACAACAAACGGTAGCTGAAGGTGTAGTTCTTTAAAAGATATTTTTGTCGTTGAAATGCTGTCTCGTTGAAGGAAACTCGTGTATATCTGGCTTACAGCTACACTCAAACCAAGCACATATCCTTGATTATTAATATTGCTAGGTTGCTGTCTAATTGGCGTCTACTTCATATTGTCACATTGATGCACAATACACAATTATATATTTGAAAACATGAAGTTAAGATGTAATGGCATGCATAATTAAGTGCAGAAAAAAAAGCAGTAGGGAGACTCAAAGAACTAAATAAAAAATAGACGAAATGATCTGATTTTCAAACGTGACATGTTTGGTGGCTCGTAATCGGTTGTCTACAAATATAGTTCCTGTCATTTTGTATGTATCTAAACTTTTAGTACTGTGTTTTTTACATATAAAAATCAAATACTAAAAGTAGTGGTAATGTTATGTCATTTAGTGAACTTTATGATATTTTTGTAATATGCTTTATATCATTGGGGCATTGTGGGGCTATGTGTCAAATTGTATGAAGGGCAACTCTGCCTATTCAAGCAGCGACTATTCCCATGTGTCTTGTGACTTCATTTCATGTTTAAGCAGTTCCGAATTAGTAAATTCTTGAGTATACACCAAGACGAGCATCCTTTTTTCAACTTTTGTTTCATCGTGTAGACTGTGCACCTCAAATGTTTTAACTGAAGAAAAAAATGTCTTCACTGGGAACCCCAGAGCTGAAACGTACACACGTCAGGTTAGCAGGGAGATTACTCTGTACCCCTGTTTTTGTCATTTTTGCACATAGAATCTTTACAAATACTGTCAGTCGTTCAGAGTATTGCTTATCAACGACATATCTACTAATGTAGTGAATGCTGGATTCGAATAGGGACTGTTCGATTCATTCTCAGAAATTTTGCAATCGTCGAACATAGAAAACACCCTTTTCCATTCAAAATAGATATTCTACATTATAAGGTGTCGACGTTAAGTTAGGAATGGAACTTGAATGACTTTTAAAAGTTAAATTGGTACAAGACTTTAACAAAAGGTTGCCACATATGCAATATGATGGACACACCAACCTTCAAAAATAGGTCCCTTCTATGTTGCTTCGTCCTTTTAATCCTAAAACATCTTCTAAATTTTTAGCTCTCATGAGGTCTGTCCACCTTTCTTGTGGAAAGACCTAATGTATTTGTTCTGATTTTTTTTTTTTTTCTTCCGCCTAATTTTTTCCTTGCGGTGTAAAAATGTTTCAAAAGATGTCGCTTAGTTTTTTTGTATATGATATCATTCAGTTTATACGCTTTTGAAACTGACCCTGTTTTACCGAACACTTTTCTTTGTAAGAGTTATCTCCCCAAACACTGTTTTTCTTGTTATCAGATCTCCTCCGCAACCGTAAAAGAAAGTGACAAATTTATTTTTCCAAATTGCTCGTTATATCATCAGGATGTTACGTTTTATTTTCACCGAAGCTTTACGAAGACTCCATATGAGAGTTATTTCCCCTTTTGTAATGAAATAAATGAAATAAATTTGTTACTGGAAAACCATTAGTGATAGAGGCCTAGGGTCTTTTGATTTGAGGTCCTTGGTCCAAAAAAATGAAAATGAGGTCAAGGTCAAAGGTCAAGGTCATGTTCAAAAATATAATATTGACTTGTTATCTCTTATTTTCAGAAATCCTATAAGATATCGACAAAATATTTTCACAAAATGTGTGTTACGACATGGCGTAACACGTAAATTTTAGTTAAAAGGGTACGTAAACATTTGATGCGACTTTTCCCCCTTTTATATCTTATATTAGTTGTATGGTAATATAACTCATTATCATTATAAAGTAAAGGCTTAGGGTCTTTTGATTTAAGATCCTTGGTCCAAAAAATGAAAATTAGGTCAAGGTCAAAGGTCAAGGTCAAATTCTAAATTTTGATTTTTGCTTATTTTCACTCTTTTTCATTAACCTTATCAGATTTCAACAAATTATTTTTACTAAATTGTTAGTTGCGACATGTCATAACTTATAAATTTTGATTGGAAGGGTGCGAAGAGAATAAATGGGATTTTTGCCCCTGTTATATTTAGAATTATCGTAAAGTGATATTACTCATGAACCATACATAATACAGACCTAGGGTCTTTTAATTTGGGATCCTTCGTTTATGACCTTGAAATTGAGGTCAAGGTCATAGGTTAATTGGACGTTCTAGATTTTGACCTTTGCTTGAAATTCATATTTATATATCATTTAGCCATAGGAACTGACATTTTCAACTGAATTTTAATATTTTCATATCAAAATAGATCCTTATTGGTGGAAAGACCTTCAATTGTTCTTTGAACAATTGGTTTTTAATTTTAACTAGTTTACAAATGTTAAAATTTATATTTCTTTTAAATTTTTCTATTCTTTAATGTATTTCAGTATTACAAAGATTAATAAGATATATATATATATATATGTCTAATAAGATATATATATATATATAGTTGAGATGTTATGACTGCATTGAGGGCAGTCCTCAAACAAAAAGATCAAGAATGTCCTAACCGATCCAGGATGGTATAAATTAGACAACGGTAGGGCAATTACAACAGAAACTACATATTTAAGCCTCCCAAACGAATAGCAGTCTAATAATGATTGAAAAAATAAGTTTTATATAATGAGGTAAAATAATTGAACGTGGCAACGTACTTATACATCATCCCGAATAAATGGAAACCTGTAATTTAAACTGTTATTTTTAAAAATAATTTCGAACTGTAAAGCCAGTACTAAATCCGGCGTTGTTTGAAACAGGTGGTCACAGGAAAATGAAGGACTCGTTCTATGTTTTTTCATTTATGCCCTCTGGGGAAACTGTCCGTAACTTTCTTATCCAAAATCTTTCCCGAGCGACTCTGTCGACCTTCGACCAACCCTCGTTGTGGTCTATGATTGTGATGGTAAGGTTTTTGAGATCAGCTTGTGTGTGTCCAGGTGATCTCAAATGACGACTTACGGGTAGGTCGGGCTTGCAAGTGTAGTCACTTCGATGACCATTCATGCGTTTGTTAAATGGCTGCTCTGTCTCGCCAACATACTGCATGCCACATCGACACTGAAGGAGGTATACAACATTCTGGGTTTTGCAAGTTACATTGCAATATATAGTGTACACAGACCCAGTCGAGTGGCAAGTGAATGTTTGAGTATTCAGTATTTGTTGACAAGTCAGGCAACGTCTGTTACCACATGACTTGCACCATCCTGCAATTGAACAGCTTTTATTTGAGGAGACGTCAGCTCTAACAAATAAGTCTTTCAGACTTGCTGGTCTCCGAAAAGCTAAGACAGGAGGATTGGGAAAGATCTTGGATAATTTAGGGTGTTTGGCAATAGTTTGCCAATTGGCACGGATCAAACGTGAAAGGTTATTGAAGGCTGGATTGTATGTAAGAACAAACGGGACTATTTTGCTGCGCTTCTTCCGTTTGTACTGTAAGAGGTCATTGCGGCTGTTATTGTTAGCGCGCGCAAACCCCTTATCTATGTCCAATTTCTTATAACCTCGTTTTGTCAAAAATCCGCGAAGTTCCTGTAACCTTTTCGTGACAGCCTCCTCAGAGGAGCAAATCCGCTTGACTCTGAGAGCTTGACTGTACGGGATACTTTTTGTACAGTGTTTGGGGTGACAGCTTTGGGGAGAAAGGTATTGATGTTTATCTGTGGGTTTACAATAGAGGTCTGTTGATATGACACCGTCCTTTATAGATGTGGTTGTGTCTAAGAAAGATATCTTAGAGTCGGAAATTTCATACGTAAATTTAATTGAATGGTGGGCATTGTTTGCATGTCTGATGAAATCATCCAGTTTTTGTTGAGATTCAATCCATTTCATGTCAACATCATCAATGAAACGGAACCAAGACAAAGGTTTGGATAAAGATGCTGCAATAATTTGTTTTTCTAATCTGCCCATGAAAATATTGGCGTAAGACGGTGCCATTTTCGTCCCCATCGCTGTCCCGTTAATTTGAAGGTAATGATCACCATTAAAGGTGAAATTGTTGCATTTCAGGACCAGAGTTAGTAGCTGGACTAAACATTCAGTAGGTGGTTCTAAAATGTTGCGAGAGTCCCATATTTCCCTACAAGATTGTATGCCGTCATCATGAGGTATGTTGGTATACAATGAGGTGACATCTAAAGTGACAAGGAGGGTTTCCGGAGGGAGAGGGTTCATGGATTCCATTTTACGAAGATAATCTGTAGTGTCTTGAATGTGGGAAGGAAGATTTTCTACATGAGATCTTAAATGAAAATCGACGAATTCCGAGATTTTCTCAGTCGGATGGCCGTTTGCGGATACAATGGGTCTACCAGGGTTGTTAACCTTGTGTATTTTGGGAAGAAGATACAATCGACCAGGCTTGGCATTCTCTGGCTTTAAATAACCAATTGTATCCTCATCTATGTGACCGTCATTGTACATGGTTTGTAACGCAGTGATAATTTTGGAGCTAAACTCGGAAGTAGGGTCATAGTCTAGCTTCTTATAAAATCTCTCATCAGAGAGCTGACGCACTGCTTCCGCGATGTAGTTAGCTTTGTCCATTATCACAACGGCACTGCCCTTGTCTGCTGGTTTTATCACAATATCATCTCGGTTTCTCAGCGATTGTATGGCTTTTTTCTCGTCAGGAGAGGTGTTGTAAAATGACGAGTACTTGTTGCTAGCTAGATGAACAACATCCGATTTGATTTTGTCGATAACATCTTCCAATGTAGCAGATTTACTAGGTTTTGGAATCCATGAACTCTTCTTTTTAAAATGCGGAATTATGATTTCTTCCTCCGAGTCAGACGTGTCTGTGTCTTCCTCATTGTCCAACTCTTTATCCTTGTTACCAAAATATTCTTTGATTCTGAGGGTTCTAGCAAAGTTATCAAGGTCATCTCCCAGTTTCATATTATCTATGCTATTGGGAGTAGGGCAAAAATTCAAACCCTTGGACAAGACTTTAGTTTCGTCCTCAGATAAAGAGACTGAGGATAAATTGACAACCGTGTTGTTGGGATCCATCGGAACTCGAATTTTTCTTTTAAATCTACGATTTCGAGGCTTTTTCTTAGATTTTGTAGAGGGTCTAATTGAAGGGTGGTTAATTTGCACACCATCACGTTCAAATTTGTTGATCTGTTTGACGTGGAGCTTATGTGATTCAATATGGTTGATATCACCAAGACGTACTTGAATTTCGTCAAGTTTAGGATCAGACAAATGTTCACGGGATCGGCAGTGCAAATTATCACGTAGTTTAAATAAATAATTTACTTGATGAATTGCTTCTTGGCGTAAAAGATCCATCAGACGAAAAGAACTGTTGTATAAAATGTTGTTCCATCTGTGAAAAAATCTGTTCGACTTTTCTCCTGTTGTAAGTGGGGAGGCCTTTAAAATTAGTCCTTTCGGAATAATTCCTTGATTAATGTAGGTTTCTAAATTTGAAATGTGATGCTCTGTTTTGATAATTTTGATAGTAGAAGATCTTAATTTCTTAAAATAAAATTGAAAATGCATGATGGAATATGCAGTAAGAAAATCGGATCGGGTGAACACACTCGATGCAGACTACCAAAAAGGTAAAAATATAAAATGACTGAATAAATAGTCAACGATCAATCTTACAGGGCGATGGATCATGTAATATGATTCTGTACACTACAAAATATAATATATAACAAGTCAAAAAGGGTACAACATCACCATTAAATAACTATAAAATATACAAATATTAGATATTTCGGATAACAGATATCCTTTATCAATAATAGCACGATGTCAAATGAATCATGTCAATATATTCAAACCGAGATACTTTTTCTAAATCTTGAATTTATACAATTAAAGCGAACACCACAGACGCTGATACAATTTTAAAATTTCCAAACACGGCGCAAAGATTACTTAGATATGCCAAATGAAAGTAGTTATTTTCGTTGTGAACTGGCACAACTCTAGATTTCCAAAGGTTGTGACAGTTGAGATGTTATGACTGCATTGAGGGCAGTCCTCAAACAAAAAGATCAAGAATGTCCTAACCGATCCAGGATGGTATAAATTAGACAACGGTAGGGCAATTACAACAGAAACTACATATTTAAGCCTCCCAAACGAATAGCAGTCTAATAATGATTGAAAAAATAAGTTTTATATAATGAGGTAAAATAATTGAACGTGGCAACGTACTTATACATCATCCCGAATAAATGGAAACCTGTAATTTAAACTGTTATTTTTAAAAATAATTTCGAACTGTAAAGCCAGTACTAAATCCGGCGTTGTTTGAAACAGGTGGTCACAGGAAAATGAAGGACTCGTTCTATGTTTTTTCATTTATGCCCTCTGGGGAAACTGTCCGTAACTTTCTTATCCAAAATCTTTCCCGAGCGACTCTGTCGACCTTCGACCAACCCTCGTTGTGGTCTATGATTGTGATGGTAAGGTTTTTGAGATCAGCTTGTGTGTGTCCAGGTGATCTCAAATGACGACTTACGGGTAGGTCGGGCTTGCAAGTGTAGTCACTTCGATGACCATTCATGCGTTTGTTAAATGGCTGCTCTGTCTCGCCAACATACTGCATGCCACATCGACACTGAAGGAGGTATACAACATTCTGGGTTTTGCAAGTTACATTGCAATATATAGTGTACACAGACCCAGTCGAGTGGCAAGTGAATGTTTGAGTATTCAGTATTTGTTGACAAGTCAGGCAACGTCTGTTACCACATGACTTGCACCATCCTGCAATTGAACAGCTTTTATTTGAGGAGACGTCAGCTCTAACAAATAAGTCTTTCAGACTTGCTGGTCTCCGAAAAGCTAAGACAGGAGGATTGGGAAAGATCTTGGATAATTTAGGGTGTTTGGTGCAAGTCATAGGAGGATTGGGAAAGATCTTGGATAATTTAGGGTGTTTGGTGCAAGTCATGTGGTAACAGACGTTGCCTGACTTGTCAACAAATACTGAATACTCAAACATTCACTTGCCACTCGACTGGGTCTGTGTACACTATATATTGCAATGTAACTTGCAAAACCCAGAATGTTGTATACCTCCTTCAGTGTCGATGTGGCATGCAGTATGTTGGCGAGACAGAGCAGCCATTTAACAAACGCATGAATGGTCATCGAAGTGACTACACTTGCAAGCCCGACCTACCCGTAAGTCGTCATTTGAGATCACCTGGACACACACAAGCTGATCTCAAAAACCTTACCATCACAATCATAGACCACAACGAGGGTTGGTCGAAGGTCGACAGAGTCGCTCGGGAAAGATTTTGGATAAGAAAGTTACGGACAGTTTCCCCAGAGGGCATAAATGAAAAAACATAGAACGAGTCCTTCATTTTCCTGTGACCACCTGTTTCAAACAACGCCGGATTTAGTACTGGCTTTACAGTTCGAAATTATTTTTAAAAATAACAGTTTAAATTACAGGTTTCCATTTATTCGGGATGATGTATAAGTACGTTGCCACGTTCAATTATTTTACCTCATTATATAAAACTTATTTTTTCAATCATTATTAGACTGCTATTCGTTTGGGAGGCTTAAATATGTAGTTTCTGTTGTAATTGCCCTACCGTTGTCTAATTTTGCCATCCTGGATCGGTTAGGACATTCTTGATCTTTTTGTTTGAGGACTGCCCTCAATGCAGTCATAACATCTCAACTGTCACAACCTTTGGAAATCTAGAGTTGTGCCAGTTCACAACGAAAATAACTACTTTCATTTGGCATATCTAAGTAATCTTTGCGCCGTGTTTGGAAATTTTAAAATTGTATCAGCGTCTGTGGTGTTCGCTTTAATTGTATAAATTCAAGATTTAGAAAAAGTATCTCGGTTTGAATATATTGACATGATTCATTTGACATCGTGCTATTATTGATAAAGGATATCTGTTATCCGAAATATCTAATATTTGTATATTTTATAGTTATTTAATGGTGATGTTGTACCCTTTTTGACTTGTTATATATTATATTTTGTAGTGTACAGAATCATATTACATGATCCATCGCCCTGTAAGATTGATCGTTGACTATTTATTCAGTCATTTTATATATATATATATATATATCCAGCGGCACATATTACAGTCATATCCAGATTCATCATTTTACGATGCTTGACAATTCCTATTGTTAAATTCAATTTCAAATAAATATCGCCTTGTTTTAATATGATAAAAAAAATGATTGATTCATTCATTGTTAATCTTTAACGCCACTTTAATCATTGTTTTGCTATTTTATGGTGGCCAGACTTTTTATGGCGAAGAAAGCTTGAAAACTCGGACAGAACTACTGATCTTCGGCTAGGAAACTGTCAAACATACTAGGTTTAAGTCGAACCAAGCTACCACGTTTAGGGTTCGAACCCTGAAATAAGCAATGAAGCTATAGTTTGTACTAATGACAGAATCTTTTTTCTCACTTTATTCAGTTTTCGTTTGATAGATAGTTTTTTTGTCTTTTAGTTATTCGAATTGAAT
Source organism: Mytilus edulis (assembly GCF_963676685.1). Taxonomy (NCBI): domain Eukaryota; kingdom Metazoa; phylum Mollusca; class Bivalvia; order Mytilida; family Mytilidae; genus Mytilus; species Mytilus edulis. The sequence continues at coordinate 55,068,657 of NC_092351.1, read as the reverse complement.
ATAGCAAGCGGTTTTAAAAAGAATTGAAGAAAAACAACAAACGGTAGCTGAAAGTGTAGTTCTTTAAAAGATATTTTTGTCGTTGAAATGCTGTCTCGTTGAAGGAAACTCGTGTATATCTGGCTTACAGCTACACTCAAACCAAGTACATATCCTTGATTATTAATGTTGCTAGGTTGCTGTCTAATTGATGTCTACTTCACATTGATGCACAATACACAATTATATATTTGAAAACATGAAGTTAAGATGTAATGTCATGCATAATTAAGTGCAGAAAAAAAGCAGTAGGGAGACTCAAAGAACTAAATAAAAAATAGACGAAATGATCTAGATCTGATTTGCAAACGTGACATGTTTGATTGCTCGTGAAAGGTTGTCTACAAATATAGTCCCTGTCATTTTGTATGTATCTAAACTTTTAGTACTGTGTTTTTTACATATAAAAATCAAATGCTAAAAGTAGTGGTAATGTTATGTCATTTAGTGAACTTTATGATATTTTTGTAATATGCTTTATTTCATTGGGGCATTGTGGGGCTATGTGTCAAATTGTATGAAGGGCAACTCTGCCTATTCATGCAGCGACTATTCCCATGTGTCTTGTGACTTCATTTCATGTTTAAGCAGTTCCGAATTGGTAAATTATTGAGTATACACCAAGACGAGCATCCTTGTTTCAACTTTTGTTTCATCGTGTAGACTGTGCACCTCAAATGTTTTAACTGAAGAAAAAAAATGTCTTCACTGGGAACCCCAGAGCTGAAACGTACACACGTCAGGTTAGCAGGGAGATTACTCTGTACCCCTGTTTTTGTCATTTTTGCACATAGAATCTTTACAAACACTGTCAGTCGTTCAGAGTATTGCTTACCAACGACATGTCTACTAATGTAGTGAATGCTGCATTCGAATAGGGACTTGTGACTTCATTTCATGTTTAAGCAGTTCCGAATTAGTAAATTCTTGAGTATACACCAAGACGAGCATCCTTTCTTCAACTTTTGTTTCATCGTGTAGACTGTGCACCTCAAATGTTTTAACTGAAGAAAAAAATGTCTTCACTGGGAACCCCAGAGCTGAAACGTACACACGTCAGGTTAGCAGGGAGATTACTCTGTACCCCTGTTTTTGTCATTTTTGCACATAGAATCTTTACAAACACTGTCAGTCGTTCAGAGTATTGCTTATCAACGACATGTCTACTAATGTAGTGAATGCTGCATTCGAATAGGGACTGTTCGATTCATTCTCAGAAATTTTGCAATCGTCGAACATAGAAAACACCCTTTTCCATTCAAAATAGATATTCTACATTATAAGGTGTCGACGTTAAGTTAGGAATGGAACTTGAATGACTTTTAAAAGTTAAATTGGTACAAGACTTTAACAAAAGGTTGCCACATATGCAATATGATGGACACACCAACCTTCAAAAATAGGTCCCTTCTATGTTGCTTTGTCCTTTTAATCCTAAAACATCTTCTAAATTTTTAGCTCTCATCTTAACTAGTTTACAAATATTAAAATTTATATTTCTTTTAATTTTTTCTATTCTTTAATGTATTTCAGCATTTCAAAGATTAATAAGATATATATATATATATATCCAGCGGCACATATTACAGTCATATCCAGATTCATCATTTTACGATGCTTGAAAATTCCTATTGTTAAATTCAATTTCAAATAAATATCGCCTTGTTTTAATATGATCTGTGTGTGAAACGTCTGACATAAAAAAAATGATTGATTCATTCATTGTTAATCTTTAACGCCACTTTAATCATTGTTTTGCTATTTTATGGTGGCCAGACTTTTTATGGTGAAGAAAGCTTGAAAAATCGGACAGAACTATTGATCTTCGGCTAGGAAACTGTCAAACATAGGTTTTAGTCGAACCAAGTTACCACGTTTAGGGTTCGAACCCTGAAATAAGCAATGAAGCTATAGTTTGTACTAATGACAGAATCTTTTTTCTCACTTTAATCAGTTTTCGTTTGATAGATAGTTTTTTTTGTCTTTTAGTTATTCGAATTGAATATAGCAAGCGGTTTTAAAAAGAATTGAAGTAAAACAACAAACGGTAGCTGAAAGTGTAGTTCTTTAAAAGATATTTTTGTCGTTGAAATGCTGTCTCGTTGAAGGAAACTCGTGTATATCTGGCTTACAGCTACACTCAAACCAAGCACATATCCTTGATTATGAATGTTGCTAGGTTACAGTCTAATTGGCGTCTACTTCATATTGTCACATTTATGCACAATACACAATTATATATTTGAAAACATGAAGTTAAGATGTAATGTCATGCATAATTAAGTGCAGAAAAAAAGCAGTAGGGACACTCAAAGAACTAAATAAAAAATAGACGAAATGATCTGATTTTCAAACGTGACATGTTTGATTGCTCGTAATCGGTTGTCTACAAATATAGTCCCTGTCATTTTGTATGTATCTAAACTTTTAGTACTGTGTTTTTTACATATAAAAATCAAATACTAAAAGTAGTGGTAATGTTATGTCTTTTAGTGAACTTTATGATATTTTTGTAATATGCTTTATATCATTGGGGCATTGTGGGGCTATGTGTCAAATTGTATGAAGGGCAACTCTGCCTATTCATGCAGCGACTATTCCCATGTGTCTTGTGACTTCATTTCATGTTTAAGCAGTTCCGAATTGGTAAATTATTGAGTATACACCAAGACGAGCATCCTTGTTTCAACTTTTGTTTCATCGTGTAGACTGTGCACCTCAAATGTTTTAACTGAAGAAAAAAATGTCTTCACTGGGAACCCCAGAGCTGAAACGTACACACGTCAGGTTAGCAGGGAGATTACTCTGTACCCCTGTTTTTGTCATTTTTGCACATAGAATCTTTACAAACACTGTCAGTCGTTCAGAGTATTGCTTACCAACGACATGCCTACTAATGTAGTGAATGCTGCATTCGAATAGGGACTTGTGACTTCATTTCATCTTTAAGCAGTTCCGAATTAGTAAATTCTTGAGTATACACCAAGACGAGCATCCTTTCTTCAACTTTTGTTTCATCGTGTAGACTGTGCACCTCAAATGTTTTAACTGAAGAAAAAAATGTCTTCACTGGGAACCCCAGAGCTGAAACGTACACACGTCAGGTTAGCAGGGAGATTACTCTGTACCCCTGTTTTTGACATTTTTGCACATAGAATCTTTACAAACACTGTCAGTCGTTCAGAGTATTGCTTATCAACGACATGTCTACTAATGTAGTGAATGCTGCATTCGAATAGGGACTGTTCGATTCATTCTCAGAAATTTTGCAATCGTCGAACATAGAAAACACCCTTTTCCATTCAAAATAGATATTCTACATTATAGGGTGTCGACGTTAAGTTAGGAATGGAACTTGAATGACTTTTAAAAGTTAAATTGGTACAAGACTTTAACAAAAGGTTGCCACATATGCAATATGATGGACACACCAACCTTCAAAAATAGGTCCCTTCTATGTTGCTTTGTCCTTTTATGGCTTGGTGGCTCGTAATCGGTTGTCTACAAATATAGTTCCTGTCATTTTGTATGTATCTAAACTTAAAGTACTGTGTTTTATACATATAAAAATCAAATACTAAAAGTAGTGGTAATGTTATGTCTTTAATAGTAAGCGGTTTTAAAAAGAATTGGAGAAAAACAACAAACGGTAGCTGAAGGTATAGTTCTTTAAAGTTATTTTTGTCGTTGAAATGCTGTCTCGTTGAAGGAAACTCGTGTATATCTGGCTTACAGCTACACTCAAACCAAGCAAATATCCTTGATTATAAATGTTGCTAGGTTGCTGTCTAATTGGCGTCTACTTCATATTGTCACATTGATGCACAATACACAAGTAAATATTTAAAAACATGAAAGTTACCAAAATTTATGACAAACAAGATTTTCATTGAGAAGTAATCATTTTCCCTAAACCTTAGTAACAATATACTATTTTTATCATCATATTGGATATATATTTCCCAACGTATTTGGTATTCAATAGCTTCCAGCTGCTACTCAAACTGTGTAAAACGTGACCAGTGTCTGAGTGGAAAGTTGATGAACTAGGGGTATGCCATAGAACGTCTCGTCGTTTAAAAAAACATCAGAAGGAACCAAAACCATGTTCACAAATAGTACACGATGATCTTGAAATATACAGTATTGATCTTTACGTTGTTTATCATCTGAATAACGTGTTATAGTATTCTAGTATATGTCTTTATGAATATTACTTTTATATTTCTATTTGACGTGGCTCCGTACTTATACATTCCGTCATTGTGTATTATGTTCTATGGTAAAAACAAAATCGGTTTGCCTTTCAGTTTTGTTAATGAGCTTTGAATATATGTTTTTTGTGGGTTTTTACCATTACATATGACATGGCTATGAACTGATACATGCCGACATGGTGTAGTTGTGTATTGGTAAATTTATGTATGAGCCTTTTTGTGTTTATTTGATAAACATTTGTTTGTTTTTATAATGATGGCGATTATTACACGATGTTGACTGCTGTACACTAAATTTTGACATTTTAACCTACATGTATATGGTGTGTTTGTTTTGTCCACAAATCGTTATTAATAAAAAAAAAAATTGTATGCGACGTTCAAACAAATGAAAGGGTATTAAGCTAACTATTAAACCAGATTGAATTATAAATATCAGAAAATACATTTACCAAGTTATGTAACAGTTGTTATCCATTCGTTTGATGTATTCTAGCATTTGATTTTGTCATTTATTAACGAACTTTCTTTGTTCAATGTTTACTCTTATTTTACTTTTAATTCAACTTTTACCATTTATGCAGAAACTGAAAGAATATCATTCCGCTTCAAATTCCATTATTTTTATATTTTAAAGCTAGATTTTTAGTTCTTGACATTCAAATTTCATCTAAAAAACAGAAAAAGATATGGGTCAAGTGAACTACCTAGTATATAATGAGTCATCATAACAGGATAGGCGCGTTTGCTAATAGAAATAATCTTTGGCTAAATTATTGAACTTCTCACTCGTAATACATTTAATTTAGTTGACCAATTATTTAATAAAAAAAGGTTTGACATACTATTATCATATTCATAAATATGTGCTTTAAAATAAAAGTCCCTTTTTATATGCAGATAGTATATTTCTTTTACACTACTAGTATACTAATTGGGGGCTATGATGAACTTTGAAAAAAAGACAGTAAGAGACACTTTTTGCCAAAGAACAAACCCCACAAAGACAGGCTGAAAATTTAAGTCAAAGAAGTCAGATAAAAAAGGCAGATCCGATTAGAGTGAAAATCAAAAAAAAAAGACTACAACTAAAAAGAAATGCAGGACAATATGTTTTATCCAAGTCCCCCCTCCTAAACCCCCTGCCCCTTTTTCCATTAAAATCAAATGATAGTCCCTTTCCAATGATTTGTATAGTATAGTTCTATACAAACCCTTGATTTATTACAAAACACAGCAGAGGTAGATTAAGGGGTAGTCCTGGGGGCCCAGCGCCTACCCCTTTTGAGGGAAAAAATTGGTTGATTATATATGGATTCACTGAAGCATTAGTCGAACGAACCCCTCTTATGAACATTTTGTATCCGCCACTGCTCAGAGTAGAGGTGGCTAGGTACTTAAAAATTAAAAAAAAAAAAGAAACAAAGTACAGATTTGAGAGTATCTACTGCTGTTTCATATACTAGTATATTTGAAATGAAGATGAAATACGTAAGCCAATATTCTAATGTAACATACATTTCCCATGACATTTTTGCGTGTATTTTACAAGGCAAAACCGAGTATTGCCAATCGTTTTATTTCACGGCGTCAACGGATTTTATTTTGGGCTCTACAATTCAAAAGTAAAACAATATCTTTATTGTATCCATCCACTTCACAAATCTACCTATTTCATTCGTTTTTTGTAGCTTTTTGTTTTATATATACATGTATATTTAAATATCGCCCTCCCATCAAAGTGGTTCATATTAATTTAAACAGCTCCCCTTTACAAAAACTTCAAAGATTTTATTACACGTCAAACAGTTTCTGGCAGTATTTTATTTAAACTGACGTGCTTATGGCAAAAATTGATTGGTCGGTGCCCACTCCCTCCCCCCCCTTTACGAAAATTTCTGGATCAACCAATATATGTATAGTTGTTTACAGTAACCTATCTGGAATACTCTATCTTAAGTATCAATGGAATGATATTCAATCATTCTTTTTTATGACACGTGATAGATTTTTTATTTTTCTTCTTCATGTAACAAAAATTATCTTAATTCAGCGTCCTATTTAAAGCGGTATATATTGATTTTATTATTTGTATAGTGTCTGATGCGGTTTACTGAAACTTTTATGGAATACTCTATTTTAATTATGCAACGTCAAAAGAGAAATTAACAATTTGTTAAATACGATTATGTATTGAGTCTATATAGACAACATTCAACTCAAACATGCTTTCATTTAAAGGCACAAGATACTAAAGATGTTAAGCTTTTTCACATTTAAATTTAAAGTTGAGTTTACTTGGTGAGAATGGATTATATAAATATGTGATCATTAGGCCTCTGTGATATGAGAACATAGGGTAGTTTTCACCCTCCTATCATCCTTTCCTGCTATATCTGAACAGAACAATATGACCCCCTTTGCAAAAAGTTTAAAACGAAATTGTTTGATATTCAATGATCATACCGTTGTAATATATCTCATAATTATGCTACCTCAACAAATGTACAAGGCAATGTAATGTAAATTAATATGTTTGTCTGTTTACCTTTGTTCAACTAAGTGATACCAGAATAAAATGGTATATATCAATAAAAGAGTTGTAAATTTCTTGAAAACTGCTCTTGTTTGAATAACTGGTGTGTTTTTCACTCCATAACCGTTACAGTATATTTTTGATCCCCGCAAGGTATCGCTCAATACCGGTCGTCATTCTTTGTCTGATTCTGCTTATCGCTTTCGGTGTACAATTCTTGAAAGTGTTTTTTATCAGGAATGTTTAGGACCAAATTTAATTTGAAAATAAGTGCTGATCAACTTCATTTAGTATTAAATAAAGTTTTACTAAACATATTCACTCGACTAGAACATATTTTTTGTTTATGGGTCAGTCGCCGGGTAGGGGATTTCGAACAGTGTTGAAGACCCGTTGGTGGACCTCGGCTATTTTCTGCTCTATAGATGGAAAGTTGTCTATTTGATACATTATCAATTTCATCAAAAAAGTTATGCATTTTTATAACATTAACTGTATTGAAAAAGGCTTTGCAAGATCACATCAATTGTTTACCCAATGCTTATAACAGCGAAAGAGTTATGACACTCTGAAGTATGGATTATATGGGAATAACAATGTAAGTTCTAAAGACCAGATTTCTCTTTTTTTATTAATGTTGTAAAGTTTGTAAGCAAGAACTATTCCTTGCATAAAATACAGTAATTCATGTAATCCACCCAATGTGCGGTATATAGAAGGCGCTCTCGTAGACAAAAATAGTAATAATTCAATCGCATTATTTAAAAAAAAAATGAATCGTTATGCAGGCAATATCTGTACTATTTTTCATTATTAATACGCCAACCGTCTCCTTGATCGTACTTAACAGTCTTTACACAGGATCAGCAGCCATTTGTTGGTTCAATGCATTACGTATGCCATTTACTGATATACCAAAGTAGGTCCGTGATCACGATCATCTCAATTTATATTTAAATTGTAATGTTTAGAATTATGAATAGATCACCTGACCAGTTACTCCAACGGTCAACTCGTTTTCTCCACTTCTGATTATTAAGCTTGTTATGAAGCTTTTAACAGTAGACCTAACGGTCCGACAAATTTATCAATAAAGAAAGCATTTAAGGAGGCTCGCTAGTATAAAAAAAAATCAGCAAAAAATTAAACATTTGTTTTTTCATTACAAATTTTATTTATTACACTTTTTAGTCTATTAGTAATAAATTTATACTATTGTACAAAAATCACCTAGACAAATCAATTTGGTTTGGCCATAGATGACTTTTAAAATGTTTATATCATTGTAAAAGCTCCAATTTATTTCCCTTTGTTGCTAAAATGTCATTTTTTGACGTTTAAATTGAAACTCTTCGGTGACCTTTTTTTTATTATTGTTTTCAAACAAGCTGTACATAAACTAAACTTCGAAGCAGAAGAGGAATATGACTCTACCAGAGAAACTAGTTATTTAATGTATCGCTTTCGGTGTACAATTCTTGAAAGTGTTTTTTATCATGAATGTTTAGGACCAAATCTAATTTGAAAAAAAGTGCGGACCAAATCTAATTTAAAAAAAAGTGCGGACCAAATCTAATTTGAAAAAAAGTGCTGATCAACTTCATTTAGTATTAACTAAAGTTATACTAAACATATTCACTCGACTAGTACATATTTTTTTGTTTATGGGTCAGTCTCCGGGTAGGGGATTTCGAACAGTGTTGAAGACCCGTTGGTGGACCTCGGCTGTTTTCTGCAGTTTAGACGGAAAGTTGTTTATTTGATACATTATCAATTTCCATTCTCAATTTTATCAAAAAAAATATGCATTTTTATAAAATTAACTGTATTGAAAAATGGCAAAGAAATTTTGAATTCAGAAGATTGCAATTAAGCATTGGTTCTACCAAGTTAGCTTTTGTAATGAGATATACACACCATGAATAATATGATATTACCATTTTTTTATATGATTTTACATGCTGCTTTACATTTAGAATATTTGAATTTGGTATTCAAATAAACAAAATTTTCATAATATATTTAAAAAAAATATTTATAATTTATTTTAGAAGGTTTATAGAATTTAATCCGTCTATTGATTTTAATCCGTCTATTGAATAATTGTTAATACTCAGTTGTCATCTTGAAAAAAAACCAACTAAATACTACATAAAACTATACTTTTCGATTGACACATCTTATTTTTACAGAATCTCACCTTTCATTTGCTATATTGAAAAATCCAGGGGCGAATCCAACCACTTTAAAAAGGGGTTCCTAACCCAGGACAAAAGGGGGGGTTCCAACTACATGTCCCCATTCAAATACATTGATCGTCCATCCCGACCCTCCCCCCTTAATCCGCGCCTGAGGCAAAGGAATGACGAATTCGTGTCTATAATAATACATGTAATACTCATTTTAGCATATTAACAAATACTTCATATACGTTACATCATAAACGGATACGTCCTCGATACGCGAGTTCTGCAACAGCTCTATTGTCCAGTAAATATATTAACCACTTAGCTATATTATACAGAAATGCAAATTAATCACATTGTCATTTCCACTCACCTGTGTAAGGAATGTAAACAAATCAGTTTGATCTATTTATATATTTTTGCCTTGACTTTAAAAATCACTGTATTAGTAAAGTCAAACCAACTCAACCAAATAGTTATAATGGCTCAATATATATCATATGCAGGTGAAAGTAATTGATCAAAATTCATGCAACTTTTTTCTCAAAGTCTCACTTGATGAAAAGTTTAAAAATATATATTTCATTAACTATAAACTAAATACTTACCCATTTACGAATATTTTAATTACAACCAACACAAATATTTATTCATATGTAAATGCTATAAAGTATGTTAATTTGAAGGTCAATATATTTTACCAGACAACAATTCTAGATGGAGACATAGGTGAAAAGCTTTTTTACTCGGTCAGTATGAATTTAATTGTATGTAGAAACATGAATTTATACAAGCAACTCACAGAGTCAAGGCTAGAACTGTCATTTATAATAAACGCATGTATGTCAATTTGTCTTTAAAATTCTGTAATTGTAAATATATGAATTTAATTGTATGTAGAAACATGAATTTATACAAGCAACTCACAGAGTCAAGGCTAGAACTGTCATTTATAATAAACGCATGTATGTCAATTTGTCTTTAAAATTCTGTAATTGTAAATATATGTTTGTATTATTTTGTGTTTTTCTATTTATCATATGTATCAAATACTTTAAAGAAAACTACAGATGTCACCGTATTCTTACTATATATTTTTAACATTGTCATTTGGTAAAATCATCATTCAAAGTCAGTATTAATAATTTCACTGTATAGCTATCAAATTCATATGTTGTATCTAAAAGTATTTTGTATATGCTCTCAGTTTCTGTTTTGTCAACTAAACACTCATGCGATTTCGTCGTATTGTCAACGTTACCTTGTTTTCTGGTGTCCTTATCGGTTAATGAGGTTATAACAATCGTAAAATTTATATCGTATTTATATAAACACATAATACAGCTTTAATCTTCATATACGTCGAAGAAGAATAGTTCTTTATCAAAGAAACTAGTTATATATTGAATAATTGCAAAGAATTTTGAATTCAGAAGATTGCAATTAAGCATTGGTTCTACCAAGTTAGCTTTTGTAATGAGATATACACACCATGAATAAATAATATGATTTTGCCATTTTTTATGATTTACAAATTAACAAAATTTTCATAATATAGTCTTTGTGAAAAAGGTACACGGGTCTGAACGTATTAATAGAATAAAAAATGCATGAGCACAAATCAAAAACAATAAAAAAAAAATATTGAGGCGTTAAAATGAAAATAAAAAACAAAAATACGGATGTAACATGTATATGCTACTAATAGAAAGAACACTACATTTAGTCGTACAGTCATTTTGTTTTAATACAATGATCGTAATAAGACTCAGAAATCAACATATCAAATTAGTGAAAGTGATAAATCCAGCACAAATGTTATACTCAGAGTAATAATTAAATTTGAAATACTAAAAAGTCTGGAAACGGTTGTACCTTTTTTTTAATTTTAACATTTTGATCAATAAGTTCTATCTTAATTAGTGTATCAGTAGTGAGAATTTTTATGAAGAAACCTTTGTTTGGCGGATAAAGTGTATTACCTTGTATCTATTCAATGTTATGGCATTATGAAATTTACATTGCATTGTTAATAAAATTGAGATGGGAAATGAAGGATATGTCAAAGAGACAACAACCCGACCATAGAAAAAAACAACAGCACAAGGTCACCAACAGGTCTTCAATGTAACGAGAATTCCAGCATGTTTAATGTCATACAGTTTGTGGCTTGATATGCAGTGTGGCAATTATCTATTTAAGGATGACTGAATTGTATATCCAATAAGAAGGTGCCATAATGATAGATAGCGCATGTATAATTACTCTTTAACTTCAATGTTACAGACATACTGTGTATGTTGAACTAATTGTAAATATGCAGAGAACATTGGTGTACATATTTAAATTTTACGATGTTTTATGATAAATTAATATTCTTCAATTCGACTTTGAATAAGGCTCATTGTTTTTATAGTGATTAAGATGATAACACAATGTTGATTGCTGTACCCCTAATTTTGACATTTTTACCTATTGTGTCTGTTTGTTTTGTTCACGCATCGTTGACTATGTAATGGAATTTGATGCGACTGTCATGCAAGTGAGAGGTTTAGCTAGCTATAAAACCAGGTTCAGTCCACCATTTTCTACATAAGAACTAAGTACCAAGTCAGGAATATGACAGTTGTTATCCATTCATTTGATGTGTTTGAACTTTTGAATTTGCCATTTGATTTGGGACTTTCCTATTTGAATTTTTCTCGGAATACTAGACAAAAATGAAAATCTGAAGTCTTAACGTCGTTAATTAAACATTTCATAATATAATTTAATAACTGATGTCTTAGAAACAAATTACGAAATTGTGTACAAAAACTACAAATACATTACAGCAGTCATTATTTGCTGGAAGTCACAAGGACAATAAAGTGACCAATGTTTAACTAACGACGAAAAGACTTCAGATTTTCATTTTTGTCTTGTATTCCTGAATAACGTGACTTGAAAAATCATCAACAGAATAATTTTCAAATAGTAATCAAAAAGTTAATTAAAAAAAATACATTTACATACTTTTCATAAAAACAAAACTGCTTACTCCAGACATGCACATTAATAAAAAAAAATGTATCAGAATTGAATTCTCCTTTTTTCTGTAAGCCTCAACAGTGTAGACAAATGTAATCTCGTTCATAATGTAACAGCATATGTTTGGACTGAGAAGTAACTGATTAAAAGATTGAAGATACAACACATCGGGGCTCGAAATTTGAAACCCCGTTATTTCGTTCATACGCGAGAATAGTTTCATGCATTAATAATTTCATATTTGTTGTGCATTAGGGATATCTGTTTATAGTCTCTGTAGTTGAATGATTTTCTTTTTTTAAATCAGTGTTATTTTTATTATTACGGAAGTGTAATACACAACTTTTAAAAGGAGTGTTATGAAGTATTTGTTTCTATTGTGTTTTTTTTTGTGATTTATCCCATTTTTGATTGTTTTATGACATTTATTCATAAGAATGCTATGGACAGGATTACAATTATATTAGTTAATTAATTCGAAAAGTGTTTTAATGAGTGTACATGAAAATGAACACACCTAAAAAGCTGTGTAACAACATCGTGTTTTTAGTAATAACAGGTCTAATGTATTCGTCTCTCATGTCTGTCTCAGGTAAATATAGTTTATGATTTCGATTTAAACAGTTTATCTTGATTGCCATTAATTTCTTCGAATATCTCATCAGTCTGATCAAGTAGATCGATACGTTGGAACTTTAAACTTGTTATACCGACATGATGTGAAAAGAAGTTCACCTAGTACATTTATCGACGTCACATGTGTATTACCGACACAGTGTGTATTAACGGTAATGAACGTGAATGATACAAGAATGGGACATATTTTGTGCATTCACAATAGAACAATACTCATTTATGTGGAAATTTACCAAATAGAATGTACGTCAAAAAATACTCCACAGTAATTGTTCTTTTCGAGGGTTTGATATTTCAGTCAGACATAGTTTACCAGAAAACGTGATATCACATTCTCATTTATCATGTGATACTGTTTATAAAGGATATAAAAAAAAGTAAACACATAAAAATACTGAACTCCGTGGAAAATTCAAAAAGGAAAGTCCAAAATCAAAAGGCAAAATAAAAAGTCCAAACACATCAAACGAATGGATAACAACTGTCATATTCCTGACTTGGTACAGGAAATTAAGTGTTACGTCGAAACTTATCTATCATTTGTCGTCCTGAACATGTATAAAATTATTGCCAGTGGAAGTCAAGCAACTAACAAGCAATCAATCATAGAGCATTTGAATAAACTTATTCTGTACGTTTATCATTTAAATTTGTAGACTAATCTTTTGTTACTATCTTTAATAAGTAGTGACGGATCTAATTTTAGACACATTTTGAGATGATTAAGCATGTTTTATAATGATTCTGTGAATACAAAAACACTATGCTAAATTGATAGAATTAATTATACTTTAGAATAACCACAGGTCATATTGCTTTTAAAAATTGTGTATAACGTTATTTAACTTGTGTACTTATTATTGATAATGGAAATGTGGATTGCGTCAAAAAGACAACAGTCATCCCAAAAAAAATTAGAACAACCGAAAGCCTCACACGGGTCATCCTACACAGCCAGAATATTCCACACATGGAAGCGGACTTCAGCGAGACCCGACACAAGAATGTGTACTAGTTTATTGAAAATGGACGTCATACTAAACTCCAAAACATATAAATGAACTTACATGTAACTAAAAAAAAACTATCAAAGTCAGAGTGTCCTGAATAATGCAATATAATTGAAAATGAACGAAAGACACTTAAATGCGACGGGGTTAAACATACTTTGTAAGATAACAACCCTCCCTTACACCTCGAGTCAATGTGTTATAAACAAAAACACAGTAATACGAACAGTAAAAATCAGTTTAAAATCATTCCGCATCCGATGTCAAAATAATTAACAAAAGAAACAAGTAAGGAAAATGACAATGATACATGAATAAAAAAAGGAATGAAAAAAAGTAAAATCACAAAAATACTGAACTTAGAGGAAAATCAATGCGGAAAGTCCATAATCACATGGCAAAATTAAATAACAAAACGTATCAAAAACGAATGTACAAGAACTGTCATTGAATATCACAATAAACTATGAAGGCAATTCCCGACATGCCAGCTCTTCAGAACCTAATTAAACTATCTCTTAATCAAATGAAATCAAGCACAATTCATCCCGTCTGGGGTTAAGTGTCATACCATCATGACATATACGAGAAGAACAAAACAGGTACCATGCCAAAAGAATAGATATAATAAATGCCTGTTCTGATCTTTTGGTCTGGTTGTTGTCTTTTTGACACATTCTCAATTTCAGTTCTCAATTGTATTACCAGTTCAAATACCCTATTAGTGAATCAATATTGATACAATCTGTAATGGCCTGACAACAGTATCGTAACTATATCACGTCTGAATAAGTCTATTAAGAATTTTTGATATCTTTTGAGGTGAATTCCGAAATTATTGCGCTTTTTATAGAATATCACAATAAACAATTTGTATGCAAAATACATGAACGTATAAGATGTCTACATTTTGATTTATTTTAACAACTAGTGTCCTTGTACCGATGATAATGGGTATCAAAAGTACCAGGATTATAATTTTATACGCCAGACGCGCGTTTCGTCTACTTAAGACTCATCAGTGACGCTCAGATCCAAATAGTTAACAAGCCAAACAAATGCAAAGTTGAAGATAACATTTAATAAATGTTTAGACTGGTTTGTGATATCCCTGGTGTAATAATATTAAAGTAAAAGTAAGATTTGTTCCATTCAAATCAAATACTTTGTTACCCCATTTTTTCGGGAGGTCGTGTTCCTCAGCTTTCAATTTTCTATGTTTTGTATACTATTATTTGTCTGTTTGTCTAAATTTGTAAATATGGCGTTATCAATTTATTTTCGACTTATCAGTTTGCATGTACCCCTGGTACTTTTTGCAACTCTTTTTCAAGTATGACGTATTTGTGTTTCTTTAAATTTTGTTTATTAATCCGTGAGATAGTTTTCTTGTTGGAAGAGTTCCAAATTTTTCAGTTTTCAGCTTTTCAGAAAGATAAGTCTTTTAAAGCTGACTACTAGCGAATCAATTGTGGTGTGTTTGATTATTGATGAAAGCAGTACTGTAAAATACAGGGGATGAAACCTCATCCAGTTTGGTGGATAGTTGCATCATAAGCAAATTAACCTAATCACACCCTTCCTGAGAATACTTCCAGATTGTGGTGGTGTTCATGTTGCTTATTCCTTATTTAGTATCCTATATTATGTTTTGTATATTTTATTTTCTTTGTCTTTTTTAAAGCCATGGCGTTGTCAGTTTTTTCCTACTTTTAGTTTGAATGTCCCTCTGGTATCTTACACCTCTCTTTTGCAGATGCCGATTGTGTTTTACCTGAAGATTTAAAGAATACAGTGTGGGAATATAATTACACATCAGTAGCAAGCAATGATGAAGAATCAACCAATCTCTATATCGCAAACACGACGCTACCAGATTCAATCATCAATTTAAATGACGGAGGGAGCATAGTTAACAACTGGACTTGCATTAATAGTTTGAATATATCTGCCACATCGAATGTTGTTGTTTTCAAGTAAGAAACGCGATTATTATGTATTACAAAAACACAAACAAAATAAGTTAGAAGCATATAGCTTATTTTCAAACTTTTTGAGAGGGAATATTCAAATTCAGCATGTTCAGTCCGGTGGAAAAATATTTGTTCCTTCAGTACCGGATTCCTCTTTAAAGTATAAGCTAAAACCTCAGATTAGTTATTTAAAAAAAAGGTTGATATTTTCTCTCCCGAATACTTTTCAAGACAAAAAGCAAAAATTGATATATTTACCAACAAAATCATTGAAGGACAAGTTCACTAAAAGGTTGAATCAGTTGGTGGTTTCAATCATTCAGAATTGCTATTAACCTCTTGTGCAGCTATTCAGATTGCTGTTCACGCTTTTGTCTTTATGTTTGCAAGATGATATGTTATTGCAACCTCAGATTAAAGGCAATTACTTCTAGAAGTTATTGTCTTTATATTTTGCTCATGGTAATGTTTGAGCTTTTATCATGTTTGCTCCTTATAATTTCTCTCTGATCAGTTTGTCTGTATTTTTTATAGTGTTTGTTCCAAGATAGTAGACTGGCAGAAAACAAAAATAAAGATAACAAGAAAAAATGCAAAGTCCAAGAAAAATTAAAAACAGAGAGAATCACGACAATATACTAAAAATGTCATTTGGGGGTATATAACTCATTTAATAGGTTACCAAATGTTTCACATTATTGTAATTTTTTGTAGATATTGTGTTGCTTATATAGTTTTTGCTTAAATGTTTTTACGTACATATCACAGCTTTTGAGAAAATATAACCATATAGACCACTTGACCATCTAGACTGAACTATATAATTCAACTTTCGGTGGCCCTGAGTTACCTGCCTTAAGATCGTAAGATACAGTCACAGAAATAACTAAAGTACGTCTAAACAAGTGAGAAAAACACGACAAAGCCAACCATTTGATCACTAGTGAAGGTGATACACGACTAAAAACACATGTTATATTCATACCAATTTTAAATATCAACACAACGATGTTAAATCAACAAATTTTGAGGAAACAAATGTTTGTTCTTCCCTCTGTGGGATTGGAACTCATGCTTATGGGATTTCGGTACAACACTATCTGCAATGTGTCAATCTCTTTTAAATCAGACTTCTCGGCTGCATAGTCTATGTTTTAAATTGGCCAAGCTACAAAGGTATACATGATTATAAGATTGGCAGAATTATTTCTAAATTTTGATTGAATTCCGTATTAAATGTCATTTTTAAAAGTATAATTTATTATAACATGTATTTTCAGAAGTGATGCAAGTTTTCCCGATGCTGGTGGTAGCAGACGGTTATATCTCTGTATGAAGTTAACAAAAGTTACCCCAGATTTATTTTACTTTCACCTTTTGTCAGGTATGTCATATCGCTTTTACATATACACTCATGATATATAACAGTGGAAAGAATGCGCACTCAGGCATATATGACCTTAGCTGTATTTGGCAAAACTTTTAGGAATTTTGGTCCTCAATGCTTTTCAACTTCGTACTTTATTTGGCGTTTTCAACTTTTTTGGATTCGAGCGTCACTGATGAGTCTTTTGTAGACGAAACGCGCGTCTGGCGTATATATAAAATTTAGTCCTGGTATCACTACAAACCATTAAAGTCTGAAATGGCCTATATCTGTACTCGACCGTACTGATATTTACTTGACCAGTCTGAATTGGTCTGACTTTTACTTGACATTACTCGACCCCAGTCTGAACCATACTCGCGATCGACTTTACTGAATCGTACTTGACCCTTATCTTTGCCGTTGAAAATAGTCTGAACTATTAATCGACCAGTCTGAAACAGTCTTAACCCATTCTCGACATGTACTCGACCTATTTTTCCAGTCTAAACCATACTTAACCAAAGGTCTGAACAATACTCGACCAGTCTGACCCATACTAGACCAAATAACCTCTACTTTGTGTAACTATTAAAATAAATTTCTTTGTAATTGACATATATAACAACAGCCAAAAAATATATATAAATTGTTTAACCTTATATTAGAAATATATCTATTATTATATTTAGGATAAACAAAAATTATATTATATATATTTTATATCAAAAAGGGATAGAATTAAATAAATAAATAAAATTGTTTTTCTTATTAGTGGTGAAATATAAAGTATTATCTCTGCTTGGGGCAAACTCATACAAAAGATCACACCTGATCAGAGGTATTTTAAAAACTCTAAATAACATCATTCAAAATTGCAACATCCAGTTTCACTGAAATAACAAGGCCTTTCGAATATACTAGATAAGTAATACACGAAACTGAGAAAATAGGGCTTTCTTTTTACCTGTAAAACACACATGTACTGAGGTAATAATACCATATTATAGTGTTTTATGTATGCCATGTTTTTAATAAAATTACTTAAATCAATTAAAATATGTGTTTACTGTTACTTTGGAACACATTTACTTTTTTAAAAAGGTTACCAAGGACTGCTATGGAAATTCTATTATCATGATTATATTAAATTCTTGGTTTAATATAACAAAACAATTAGGGTCTCATTTTTTTAAAACTTATTAAGTTGTTTTATATACTATTATATAAAAATATTTATAAAAAACCTTCACTGCATTATAAACTTAACTCAACTGACACCATACATCTATACTAGGTTTAAGTTAATGGTGAAAATAGTCCAGTCACCATAAAAAAAACTACCGAAATATTCATAAAATTTTGAATAATATTGAAATATTAGTAATAATTCATTTTTTAGATTATTTGATCAGATTGTTTTATTTATATTTTAAAGTTGACATATATTATTATGTAAATAAAGGCAACAGTAGTACTATACCGCTGTTCAAACTCATAAATCCATGGACAAAAAACAAAATCGGGGTAACAAACTAAAACTGAGGGAAAAGCATTAAATATAAGAAGCGAACAACGACACAACACTACAATGTAACACACACAGTAACGGACCAAGCATCAAACAAAATCCCACGAGAATAACAAATATAACATCAAAACCAAATACATGAATTTGGGATAGACACGTACCGTGACACGTATTATCGAAATGTGAATTTACACTCAAAAATAAGAGAAAACAAACGACGCAACGTTAAAATGTACCACACACAGAAACAAACTATAATATAACAATGGCCATTTTCTTGACTTGGTACAGGATATGTTTAAAGGGAAAATGGTGGGTTGAACCTGGTTTTGTGGCATGCCAAACCTCCCTCTTTTATAGCCATGTGAAATATAACATTAAAATGACAACTCAACACCACAGGACTACAATATAAATAAATTGGGGAACACAATTGACAAAGAAACACACGAACAACAGACAACAAAAGGCAACAAGTTCAAAATTGTAATACGCCAGAAGTGCATTTTGTCCACACAAGATCTACTAGTGACGCCCAGATACAAAAGTTTGAAAGCCGAAACAAGCACAAAGTCGAACAGCATCGAGGACCAACAGATAAAAAAACAAAATTGTGCCAAAAACGGCCAGGGTTTTCTGTTAGTTACCAAAACATCCCTATTATTTAGAATAATTTATACTTTTGCAAACAGTAAATTTATAAAATTACTATACAAAAGATGTAAATAATAAAACTGAAGTATTAACTAATTACAGGAAACAACTGAAATACATTACATAACCAGACATTTGCAACACAAAATGTAGACACATCCGAATAAGTTTAAACCTCAACGCCAAGTGACGTCATATTTGAAATTGTAAAAATCGACAATTTGAATTTGTGAAACAGATCATCAAAAAATGAAAAATGACGTCATATTTGAATAAGATAGAATTAAGATTGAATTAAGATTATATTTGAACTAAATACTGATATTGCATTTAATAATAATGCACATTTCAATACTTATTAATAGCAAACTAAGGTAGCAATTAACTATATTATGAAGCTATGTCCGATTTGTTTTGAATCTAACTTCAAACGTAAAATATCGTACTGATTACGTTGAACAAAATCAAATCTAATAAATGAATGCGGTGATTAATTTTTTTAACCATAACACATAAATATAATAGAAAAGACGTCAACACATTTGACAAAATCCGATGAGAATTACAAATATAACATTAAACATTTAAACTAAATACATGAATTTGGGATAGACAAGTACCGTAACACGTCTTATAGTAATGCGAATTCTCACTCGTAAGTGTTTATTGATATTATGTTGAAGTATTATTATGATTGATTATTGTGAAATTTTAATTTCAATACTATATTGAATACATTTTTAATTTCAAGTTGTTGTTCAAATTTTATTTTTATTAAAAATATTTCCTAAATTGATGAAATTCAGTTGATAGATACAAATAATAGGTCTAGGTTGGTTAAGACTTGGTCGAGTATGGTTCTGACTAGGTCAAGTACGGTTCAGACTAGGTCGAGTATGGTTCAGACTAGGTCAATCATGGTTCAGACTCGTATAAATGGCTAAATATTTGTCAAGAAAAAATTGAGACTGCTATGTATGGTTCAGACTACAGTCGAGTATTATCAAGTAAATTTCAGACCAATTCAGACTGGTAAAGTACAAATCAGTACAATCGAGTACAGATATAGGCCATTTCAGACTTTTACTGGTTTATAGTGAATCTATGATGAGTGTATTTACACATAATAAAGAACATAAAAGACCGTCAGCAGTAAACCTAAGTCTATGATGAGTTTGATAAATTTTTATCCAATCAATGACAACTAGTATTTAGTAAAATAACACATATATACCCATGCATAAATAAATGATTCCTTACATTAATATTGAAGCTAAAGATGATGAAAACCAAGGTATTATCCAAATTTGCTCGCACTTATACTAATCATTGCTAATGGTGTTGGAATGTGAATGTCGAAAGAATTAGAAGCTCGGTTGTTAGGGCTAAGCATGATGTTTAACAAACCTTTCTTCAATTCCCTATTAATTAAACACAAATAGTTTAGAGAACGAGATGTCGTTATTGGTCGATTAAGGAAAACTAGAGTGCAGCATGTGTCATTTTAATTTCTTTATATATGTAGATACTGCAGAAGACATATTCCCAAATGAGAGAGTGTTCATAGTAGAAGCAGATAACGCTCCAGCTGATAATGCATCCATATGTAGCACCTTCTGTCAATACACCGAGTCACCAAATATTCGAACCTTAAGAAGACAAGGTATCACATTTTTAATTGTACATGTAGCTTGTACATACAGAGTTTTTTTTAACGGAATATGGTAGTATTAGGAGCGACATTATGTTCCTCTTGTGTGCTTCCGCTCGGTATTTCTTCGTGCGTGGTTAAGGTTAATATATTTGGTTATATCAGCAATTCAACGTTTTTTACGGATATATCAACATTTGTAATATAGACGATGTCGCCCTATTGATACAAATCATGCGCTTATATCATGTATATTGCAATTGATATCCGGCGTAGTTCAATAATTGAAAAGCTGTTTTAGCACATGTATTCAAACGTGGCGGTTGTTTCTAGCCTTGCTTTGAAGGTATCAGTTTGTATATAATACATTGTATCATATTATGTAACTTGAAAAATAACATACCCATGTTTAAATCAAACTTAATGATGTTCTGTGTTTCGTTTCGATTTGAAACGAACGCATTTCACAGCCTTTTCTGCGTAAAACTGTTGATTGTTACCATAATTCCATTGATTTCTCATGATTAGAGATGAAAATTGTTGAAACTTCTAATCGTTTCTTTCGAGCTATACTTCCTAGATAAGATTTGTTGATTTCTGTCCTATATTTCAAACTGTTACTCCAACTTCGATAAAACTACATTGATTTTATCAAACACAGTAAATTGAATATATTTCAATTTGTACCTTAACATAAATTAATTAGAATTTTATCAACATAATAATTATAAAGTCACTAATTGACATACTGATAGGATTAACAACAGCATAAACAGACTGGTCTGAATGTAATTGATTATTTTTAATTTTTGTTTGCAAAAATATTCTTTCAACGAGTCGACGAAATTTGTATCATCGTTTTTTATGTTGGAAAAATTGACGACGTCCAAATATCAAATTCGTGCGGTTTCCCGTTGAATGTTTGAATTCGTACTTCATTATTCGATGACGTCATTAACACTGTTTAAGCTGAAGTAACTCATTTATAATTAGCAAACGACGTGGGAGGAAGATTGTAATAATTGTGTTTCTTACTGTTTTATTTTTTTATCTTTTAGGTAGCAGTGTGACTCTGCCTAGCAACGTTTCATTGTGTGAACCCTGTAACAGTACTTGCGAAGAAGGTTTGCAATTGTTTTCGAATGATTTTAAATTGGGATGACAAGACTGTAAAGATCTTTTCGTATGCTGTTCATTTTTTGAAGACTAAAAACACTTTAAGCAAAAAAAGCAGGAAAATAAAAACAGAAGTTATCATTTGTTTCAATAACACGTATCTCCTGAGGAACTTACACTTAACTTAACGTAGTTCTTTTGATTTGATTTGTTTTATGTTGTTGTAGTAATTGTATTTGTGCGATATACGGTAGGTCAATATATTTCTAGTTTTCAAATTGTAGTGTTTTAGAAAATTCTAAGAAATTTTGGAGGTGCTTTCCAATTAGCATTCAGATTCAGACATATTTGAAATACAACATGCATTTGAATATAAAAGACACATCTTTTACACAAGGAAATATCAACAATCTACAAACTTCCTCTTATATTCTTCAAAAATGTTGTCTCGTACTGATCGTTCTACTTTAAACTCTTATTTAATGATTAATACTATTAACACTGATATCTAAACAATTACATCAGAGACGCCGTAATGACATGTGTGTTACGTTTGGTTGTTTAATATATCTGCAAATAGTCGGGAAACCTATTGATTGAGTTCATGTTGGTCTGTTCGTTTCTGTAGCCCACTATTATACATTCCTCCTAGAACAAATTCGCGACATTGAAGGTCTGTTTCGGAATTAAACTACCTACAATGTATGCCTGGTTTTTGTCTGAATGTTTAACGCTCGTATTGTCATCTGACAAAGTTATGTTGATTGGACATTTCAAAGTTTTTATCTGCTTTTAAAATCTTTCTGCTTGAACCCGTCCTTGTTTTCTTACTACAATATACTTACTATAAACACATTTTAATTTTTGTAGTTGTCTTTATTTTACTACTACAATACACTTATTAAAATCCAATGTTATTCACTAAGTTGTCCTTATTTTCTTACTACAATAAACTTACTATATACACAATTTATTTTTTAAATTGATTAGTCTACTTAATAGTAGTAAATGAATTTGTTAAATAGTGTGATATAGTGTAACATGTGTAACATAGATCTATAACAACTACTAAAATAATTACAAGTTCTCCCGAGAGAGAAGTGATTAACAAAAGTAGCAGGAAACTACATGTGACATATTAAAATCGGTATTGGGTTCGACCCGGAACTTGTTTATTATTTGTTATTTTTATAAAATGGAAAAGAAACGGTCCTGAAATAGTGTAATTTTCAAAAAACCACAATATTCATATACAAGTAATCTTTATTTGTCGTTTTTTTCTCGTCATATCGGCTAACACATTGGACGACGTTATTTTAGTAGTTTTGATTTGTCATTTCAAGATGATCTATCCGTTTTTTCTCCAATATAAATCATTGTCGTTGTAATTGTTTACATTCTCTACCCATTGATATCAATGACACAATTGTTAAGGGTTCTTAACCCAAATCGGTAAAGACTTATTTACGATGAAATTATATTGTGATTTGAACTAAAAAACAAAGAAAGAACATTTGCAGCGTTAGATGATGCATGTATATGATAGACTGGTTTTTTATTTTATTGGTAAAAGTTTTTGTTTTGAAATGTTTTAATATTTTTTTCATTTAAGTGGATTGTTGTTTCAAAGCATAAGGTTCATCAAAAGGAATTGAAAACTATTGCTGTTTTCACACCACAAATTCTACTATAGGTACAGACAAATTGACACATCTTGGACATTTTTAAAGAATGACAGGACCTATATATATATATATTACATCGGTCTACATCTTTGACAACATGATTATCATTTATTAAACCTTTTTATTACATCTGTTCCAGCAACTGCAATGCTGACATCATTAAAGACAACACAGATAACCACTTCCACTTCTACTGAAATTGACATTACCACAAATACAGCATCAACAGAAACAACACAGATAACATCTTTCTCATCCACGTCTACTGATATTGATACATCAACAGAATTGATGACAACGACAATAGCAACGACGCTAGAAACTAAATCTACAGGTAATTGTATAAATATCATCCTTTCTATCTTAACTCAAAGTCTATTAATCAGAAGTTTGTACCGGCCGACAAGGCAGTCAACAATGTGGTGGTGGTATGCCATAAATACTACATGGACGTTCTTAAGAATGAAATTTTAAATTCAACTACATTCAAGTCCATCCGCAACACAGATAGTCATGTAGTAAACAAACATATCATAACCACATCAAAGCTTAAGTTTTCTTCTGAACATTTGAAGGTCCCTACTATGTATTGGCTACCTAAACTACACAAAAAATCATTTAAATATCGTTTTATCTCGGCCTCTGGTAAGTGTACTACAACTAAGCTTTCAGTGCTTTTAATAAGTTCATTAACTACTCTTAAAGAGCTTATCATAAACTATTGTAATAAAATATATGAACATAGTGGTATAAACTATATTTTTAGTGTAAATAATTCTTTGGATGTTTTAGATAAATTACATACATTTGATGGTCCTTATCTCCCTGATAATATTTATGTACGTTTCGGCAACAAAGTTTATCGACAGGTTGTAGGTATTCCCATGGGCACTAATTGTGCCCCTTTAATAGATGACTTGTTTTTGTACTGTAACGAATCACAGTTTATGACTAAACTCAGTAAAGACCCGTTGAAATTGCATTTAGTTGATATATTCAACAACACTTACCGTTATCTTGATGATATTTTTTCGTTAAATAATCAAGAATTTTCTGAATATACTGCTAAAATTTACCCCAAGGAACTTACTTTAAGTAAATCAAATTATACCGTAGTAACTGTCCTTTCCTGGATTCAGATATTTCGGTTTTAGACGGGAACATCCATACTAGAATTTACGACAAAAGGGACGATTTTTAGTTCCTTATTGTTAATTTTCCATTTTTAGATGGTGATGTTCCTTTGGTACCATCTTACGGTGTTTATATTTCACAGCTCGTTCGATATGCCCGTGTATGTTGTGACGTTTTTGATTATAACTAACGCAATATATGTTATATTGGTAAATTATTAAACCAAAGATATTGTTACCATAAATTACTTAAAACCTTAAAGATTTGGTTTTGCAGTTTGGCTGTACCTGTAGATAAATTAGTTCAAACGGGATAGTACAGTGTACATCCTCATTTTTACGGAAATGTTGTTAACTGTGCACGGAAATTTAGAAATGATCCTTGTAAACTTATCGCTCCTTTAAATTAACTTATTCTTAAAGGTTATAAGAACATAAAAACCTTTGATTTTACGACGTTTTTGTACTCGTATGAAGCAGAATTCATTCAGAACCTTCTAAAAGACAAAAAGAAAAAGCACCTTGCAAAATTCTTTAATTTTACTTTCCGATATATTGATGATGTTCTATCATTGAATAACCCATATTTCAGCCAATACCTACATCTCATATATCCCAGTGAACTTGAAATTAAGGATACTACTGATACTAGAAGGACTGCTTCATACCTTGATCTTTTCCTCAATATTGACGTAGATGGACGACTTCACGCAAACATCTATGATAAACGGGACGATTTCGACTTCCCAATTATCAATTCCCCATTTCTCAGCAGTAACATACCCTCTGCTCCTTCGTATTGTAACGAAAACCGAGCGGTCAGGCTTTGATGTAAAACTATAAATGTGTAACCCTTAGTGTGTTGCTATAAGAATGTGTTTTATAACAATGTATAAGTATATATGAACTAAAGTTATAACTGGCGACCCTTCTTTGGTAGCTTGGTACTCGGGTATCGTGGTACTTTAGGTACTCTGGTATCGTGGTACTTTGCGGTATTCCAGTAGATCTAAGGTTGGTTTTGTATAGGTTTTGTGGTACTTAGTGGTATTTTGGTTGATCTTAGTTTGGTTCTGTTTAGGTTTTTGTAAGAATAACAGACTCGTTAAATAAAAATCAACTTGTATTAACTTTAAGATGCATTAAATATCTACAATTCCTACAAATAGTATATAACTTAACAGTATTCTAGTCTAACAAATACATACCTTACTTTATTAGAATATCGTAAAAAAAAATGATTAGCTGAAATTTAAACACCTCGCAAGTTTAGTTTGGTTATCGGCAAATGGTAAATCAAATTCAATGTCAAAAGATAACGTTTCTCTCGAGAAGTTATTCTCTAAATGCAACTTGTTAAGGAACTAACAACCCCACATTATACGGAAGTAGTTTGGTTACTACTTAGTCTGGTAAATGGTTTCAGCACATGTATATATTTAAATAGATTGGAATTAGCGTGTGTTACTTGCCCACGGTAAAGTCGTACTGAAGTCTTATCCGTTTTCTCCACCGTTTTTATACTTGGGTAAACCAATCTACCATTTCGGCTTACCATTTACCATTTCGGCTTACAATTTACCGAAATTACCAAATCCAAAGCCGACGTCATAACAAAAATAGGTTATGACGTCATTGTGTTGTACGTCATATGAAGTAAACAATTCACAGCTGTTCCGATTGTAAAAACATGGACAAGAATAATAAAAAGTTAACAAACATAGTTATGCAAGAAATATATATTAAAAACAGTCAATTAACGGTAAGGTTTTAACAACATCATCACACAATTTTAGGGAAAACAAGTTCCATTCCAAGGGACCCCCATTTCGTTTCAGTATGGTGTTTACATATCACAATTGATACGTTATTCTCGTGCTTGTTCACACTATACGGACTTCATATACAGGAGTGTGCTCCTTACGCAGAAACTGCTCCAACAAAGTTATGAAAAGGACAAATTAAAATTGACACTCCGTAAATTTTATGGACACCATCACGAATTGGTGGATTCATACGATGTGTCTTTCACCAAACTAGCAAAGGACATTTTTACCACATGGTAGATTGTGGTTTGTCATTATGTCGTCTAATCTTTTAATTACCGAACGTGACTTATTCCCGATTGTGGCTGTTTTGCTGAGTGTGAATTCGCATTACTATAAGACGTGTTACGATACTTGCCTATCCCATATTCATGTATTTAGTTTAAATGTTTAATGTTATATTTGTAATTCTCATCGGATTTTGTCTAATGTGTTGACGTTTTTTCTATTATATGTATGTGTTATGGTTTAAAACAAATTTATCACCGCATTCATTCATTACATTTCATTTTGCTCAACGTAATCAGTACGATATTTTACGTTTGAAGTTAGATTCAAAACAAACCGGACATAGCTTTATAATATAGTTAATTGCTACCTTAGTTCGCTATTAATAAGTATTGAAATGTGCATTGTTATTAAAAGCAATATCAGTATTAAGTTCAACTATAATCTTTAATCAATCCTAATTCTATCTTATTCATTCTAATGTGACGTCATTGTTCATTTTTTGATGATCTGTTTTACAAATTCATATGACGTCATTTTTTTGTCATTTTTTACAATTTCAAATATGACTTCACTATTACTGGTATGTTATATACATATACACATTCATGTATCTACAATCTGTCGATACCTGTAACTTGGCATTGCACAAGGTCATGTTTTTCTCTGACTATTTATGACGTCTTTTCACTAAATCTATTGGATGTTGGATGTGAACGGATTGGTAGTTTAGTCTTAGATGCATGATTTTTTATTATTAGTTGTTAGTGGTTTTGAACTAGCTTTCAGATAACTGCAAGTACTCTCAGATCTTTTCCTACTGTATTTTTGTTGTCGGGATGTATAAGTACCCTGCCACGTCTACATGTATTTTTGTCCATCTGATGAGTTAAGCCTATTTCAACTGATTTTTATAGTTCGTTCTTATGTTGTACTGTTATACCACTGTCCAAGGTTAGGGGAGGGTTGGGATCCCGCTTACATGTTTAACTCCGCCACATTATTTATGTATGTGCCTGTCCCAAGTCAGGAGCCTGTAATTCAGTGGTTGTCGTTTGTTTATGTGTTACATATTTGTTTTCGTTCATTTTTTTTTCATATAAATAAGGCTGTTAGTTTTCTTGATTGCATTGTTTTACATTGTCATATCGGGGCGTTTTATAACTGACTAAGAGGTATGGGCTTTGCTCATTGTTGAAAGCTGTACGGTGACCTATAATATATGTGCCATTTTGGTCTATTGTGGACATTTGTTTCTTTGGCAATCATACCTCATCTTCTTTTTTATAATTATTCTATAAACTGATGCAACATTCATACACTGTTATAAAAATAAAGGTAAATTATTCTGCAAGTTGAAACAAGTTGAGACCTATTTTTGACCTTCTGCTGTTGTTGTTCTATGGTCGGATTGTTTTCTCTTTGACACATTCCCCATTACCATTCTCACTTTTTTATTAAAGATAAATTGGAAATACAGTACAAATGCATTGAAACTTTAACATATCCGTCTTTGAACGAGCCCTTAGGTACTGAATATGGATTAAAATATATCAGTTGTATCGCACCTTTGTAAGATTTTTCAATTGATGAGGGATCTACAAATTCTATCTTTATTTTGTTACATCTGAAAGGTGTTCAATTATTTAGTTAATAAAAAATTAAGTCATGGTCAGCTAAGTTCATACTGTATCCAAAGCTAAAAGTTCAGAACATTTCAGAAAATTCGTTTTAGATATGATAAATATATGGTCAGACTAGTTAATAGTCTTGCACATGTTGAAACATTGTGAAATGTTCAAGAATACAAAATTATAAATTGCCTTTAAAACTTGCTTGATCGACTGCAAGACAAATGGTTGAACACTGAACACTGAACAGTATTGAACCAAGAAGAAAATATCTGACAAAAAAATTTAAAAGACTTTATGATTTCAGGTAAAGCCCTTTCTAAAAGTGTTAAGATAAATAAGATCGTTTAAGCTTACAGCTCATATATGTGGAATGTTACTACATACAAATGGAAAGTTCACAATTGGAAAACTGAAATCATATATTTTGTTATCAAGTTTTATTTTCAATCTACTCTGATTGTCAAATTATATAGAAGTAAAGAAATGAAGCATACTTAACTGTATCTGTTGTATCTTGTATCTCTAGTACAATGGGAAAGATGCGTTCAACATAGTCACTTCATTTCGATTTTTAGTAATAAGACATCATCTATAGAGTGAGAAGTAAAGTTTAAGGATATTGCAAACGTCTTTCCTTTCTTCCTTAAAAGTGGTTACACCATTATGTCGTTTTGTTAATATGTGTGCAACTGCAATGAGTTATATAAAGTTATAATTTTCGTGAAAAAAAAGAAATTGGTTACAAAATTTAATGGCAGTTTTTACTAAACGGCGGACGGTGTGTATAATCGGCTGTGACCTTATTTCTGTTTCAACATGTTCTATATTGTTATATACTTGTGAAGCGTGCTTGCTTGTTATACCATGAGTATTGGCTTAATGTCAAACCATTAAATATGCACAGTGGAAGATTCGTTTTTCGTGAAGTTTTTGTTTAACGCTAGACTATTTACTATAAACCTCATTTTGTTTAATTGTTGTACATGTATTTGCTTACTTCGTGATCTCTTTTGGTTCGTTTTTATCAATCTCTTACTAGTCACTTTTTTTTTACCTTAGTGGTAGGATTTTCAAAATTTATGATTTAAACTGTACAATTCTGTAAACATTGTGACTACTTCCTGGTCTAGGTTAGCTTGATCATTGGCTCTTCAATCGTACACAATCATTATTTCTTATACGATATGTACTCTATAATTGCAGTTATTATCATATTGCTGTACACACAATCCATGACCTTCCGAATAAGACTTATAACCGGGCTTGTACTTACATGTGCCACATAACGGACCTTTCATTTAGATAATGATCTGTTTTTCCTTCTAGAACACCTGCGATCCCTTCCAGGTTTTGATGGTGTATGTGTTCCAAAGTATTTTGTACTTTGTTTGTTTGTCTTTTATTCTGACCATTGCGTTTATTTTCATCTTTTTTTTAGTTTAAATGTCCTTCTGGTATCTTTCACCTCTTTTTGTAGATGCTAGTTGTGCTTTGCCTGAAGATTTGAAGAATACAGTGTGGGAATATAATTACACAGATGTAGCATCCAATTTAGAACAATCAACCAATCTCTACATCGCAAATACAACGCTACCAGATTCCGTCATCAATTTGAATGACGGAGGGACAATAGTAAACAACTGGACTTGTATTAATAGTTTAGATATATCTGACACAACGAATGTTGTTGTTTTCAAGTAAGAAACAACTATATTACAATTACTGTCTTTTGATGAGGTAAATGTGTAGTTTTATTGACTTTTCAAAAGTCAATTAAACCACATAGTTACCGAAACAAAAGACAGTAATTGTTTTATTCCATATTCCGAGAGAAATGTATG
Organism: Mytilus edulis; assembly: GCF_963676685.1. Lineage (NCBI taxonomy): Eukaryota > Metazoa > Mollusca > Bivalvia > Mytilida > Mytilidae > Mytilus > Mytilus edulis. Next base: position 55,038,365 of record NC_092351.1, on the reverse strand, counting down.
TAATGGTAATTATTAACCAACACCAATTGTACATCAATCGGTTTTTTTACCAAAATAGTGCAGGTAAAAGCACGCGTCGTTATGCGCGGTGAATATCCTTTTTCCGCAGGTGAATATGCTTATTTATTCAAAATCCCATTCATATTGAAAAACCTACTAAAGTTTTATCAATATGGAATAATAATATTTATTATAAAAACACAAACCAAAAACCTTATAAGCATATTGTTTATCAAACTTTTTCAGAGAGAGTATTCCAGTTCAGTCCATTGAAAAATATGTTTTACCGCAGTACCGGATTCCGCTTTTAAATAGAAACAAATACCTCAAATTCATTTTTTTCCAAAAAAATGTTGACAGTTTCTTCCTTAAAAACTGTTAATGACAAAAAGCAAAAACTGAAACATTGACCAATAAAATCGCGTGAGGACAAGATCCATAAGGTAGGATCATTTGGTGGTTTCAATCCTTCAGCATTTTTATTAACCTTGTGCTGCTAATTAGAGTTACTGTTCCCTCTGCTGTCTTTTAATTTTCAAGACAACATGATATTCAAGCCTTCTGTTTCGGACAAGATCTACTAGAATAAATTGTCGGGGAATATTTTGTTCATGGTAATGTTAGAACCTCTAGGATGTTTATCCTTATAATTTCGCTCTGAACTGTGGTTGTGTATTTGTTATAGTTTTCGAGATACTATACATGTTAAAAAACTAGAACAAAGCTAATTAGAAAAAATACTAATTCAAAGAAAATTCAAAACGGAAAAAAAAATCACGTCAAAATTCTGAATATGTCTTTCAAGGGGCATCACTTATATAATGGGTTATCAAATGTTTCGTTTTATTATTGTTTTTGTAGATCGTGTATTGCATAAAGTTTTTGCCTTAAATAATGTGTGCGTATCTTCACAGCTTTTGAGATAATATACATAATATAGACAACTAGACCACCTAGACTAAACTATTTAATTTAAATCTCAGTGACCCAGTGTTACATGTTCTCTTCAGTAGAGTATAGAGTCGTAACACAATACATGATACCTTAAGCAAGAATATGGAATTTATTGCAGATAATATAAATATATATGGTACATGTAAAGGATCGTAAGATACTGTTATAGAAATAATAAAGTACGTCTAAACAAATGACACACATACGACAGAGCCAACCATTGGATCACTTGTGAAGGTGATATACGGCTGCAAACACATGTTATATTCATAATATTTCTAAAAATCAGCACAATAATGTTAAATCTGCAAATTTGTGGGAGCAAATGATTGTTCTATCTTCTCTTGGTTTCGAACTCATGCTATTGCGGTATCGGTACAACACCGTCTGCACACTGTCCACCACTCTAAACCATTCGGTCACATAGTATATGTTTAAAACTACTCATTGCATTGAGCTATACATGATAATAAAATTGGTACAATTATTTCTAAATTTTGATTGAATTCCGTATTGAACGTAATAATCACAAGTGTAATGTGTATGACAAAATGTATTTCAGAAGTGACGCAAGCTTTCCCGATGTTGGTGGTAGCAGACGGTTATATCTATGTATGAAGTTAACAAAAGTTACCCCAGATTTTTTTTACTTTCACCTTTTGTCAGGTATGTGATATTGATATTTCATATATAACAGTGAAAAGAAGGCGTATACATAACAAGGAACATAAAAGACCGTCTGAAGTAAAGCTAAGGCGCTACATTAACTCTGATAATTCTAAATCCAATCAACGACAACAAGTATTTAGTTACAAACGCATTATATACTCATTAATACCTGAATTACCCCTTACATTAATATTAAAGCAATATATGATGAAAACAAAGGTAGTATCTTTATTTACTCGCACAAATACCATTAGTGATGGGATGTAAGTGTCGAAGGTATTACCATCTTGGTAGTCAGTGCTAAGTCATTTGCTTGATAGTTAACAAACCGATCTTAAATTCTCTTTTCATAAATAAAAAAAAAATACATTTCAAAACTAAAGTTTAGACTTCCTTAGTCAGAGAAGAAATGTTATGATTGCTCGATTAAAGTTAGCCCATGTGTACATTAATTGCAACATATTGTGTGTGTTTCTTTCCTTTATATATGTAGATATTGCAACTTCCATATTTCCATACGAGAGAGTGTTCATATCAGAAGCAGATAACGCTCCAGCTGATAATGCAACAATATGTAGCACCTTCTGTCAATACACCAACTCACCGAAAATTAGAACCTTAAGAAGACAAGGTACTATCTATATATATATATGTATTTATATAATATTCTTATTGTACAGGTGTTAAATACGGACTATGCTAGTATGAGGAGCGGCATTATATGTTCGTGGTGCGTGTTTCCTTTCGGTAATTCTTCACGTAAGGTTTTCTCTAAAATATGAACAGTTCATGCCTTTTATAACCGTTCATGACTTTACTAACATGGGTAACACGACGGGTGCCACATGTGGAGCAGGATCTGCTTACCCTTCCGGAGCACATCATATCACCTCCAGTATTTTACATCACCTCCAGTATTTGGTGGGGTTCGTGTAGCTTAGTCTTTAGTTACCCATGTTGTGTCATCTTTACTTTTATTTGTCGTTTCATTTTTATCTATGGCGTTGTCAGTTTAATTTCTATCTATGGTTTTGACTGTCCCTTTTTTGTATATTTCATCCCTCTTTTATAGATAATTGATATTTGCATTAAAGGTTGCACTTTATTCGCAGGTAGGTTAATGCTGTTCGAGAGTAAATCGGCTATTTATTCATATAAAAATCAATGAAATATGAAATTATTTAGAATTTTTGTCTAGAAACTTTCATACCCAGAACTTATTTTTATCATCCCTAATATTATCCAAAGTTTTAATTTCTGGTGTCTCAGAACCCTCCATCTGGTTGCCATGGTAACGGGCAGCATTCAAAGATGGCGTGTGAACGTCCAACTTCAAGAGCCTGGCACACCCCATATAGAACTAGACAAATGAATAAAAATAAAGTTGTATTTGGTTGACAAATATGTTATCTTTCCCGTAACAGCTGTTTCATTCTTTAAATGTGCCCTTTTATAATAAAAAATAACAGAAATGACATACAATCCAACCGTGGCCCCACCAAAAGTCAACTATTTTGCCAATTTTAGATATGTTATATTCATTTTAAAAACAAGAAACAGCAATCTTCGTATTCATGAGCTTTTCAAGAATAAATATGCCAAGTTTTAAAGAGATCAATAAATGTTAACGGGGTGTGCCAATGCGATCTTTATAGATGAATGATATTCAAGTCCTTACTCGGCGACATTTAAACACTGAATTGATTCAGATCGATTATTCCCCTTTTCGGTGTAAAAATGCAGGGAAAGAAATAATCGACATTTTGATAGTTTCAGACTAGAGATAAACACATTAAAGATGTAAAATAATGTTTTTTTTCACATTTTCATACTTGAGTTGTTCATGAATCTTTAAAGAATCACCATGCATACGAAGAGAAAAAGGGGGGATACTCTGACGTTATACTTTGTGAGGGTTTTCGTAACCAAATGTTCATTTCTAAACATATGTGTGTCATATCTGCCGATTGCAAATAATATTATCTTGCTTCCTTCCTTAAACTTGAATATCATAGGGTCTTTACGACTTTTAGATTACCAAGGTTTAGCATAGTGAAATAACGTTATGACGAACGGCATAACAGTATTTCTAAAACAAAATGATTCTCCTGATAGGGAAAACACTTTTTAAAACAAGCACTAGTGCATGGTAGTATGTAGCCCCTTCTATCATACTCATGTTTTATGAGAAATATTTATCTATTCAGTTTTTTCAATGTTTTTTTTTTATAAATCAGTAAACAAGACTATTAATTCACTGAATTATAAGGATCAGTTACTTTCACATCACATGTGTGAATGGGTCTTTTTTAAAACTATATCAGCTATAAGCAATAATTTCTAGAGCTATGTTCATTTTTTTAACGTGCATCATTCATTCATTGCACTTTTTCCAGTACAAAACAGTAAATTATTATAGAAAAAAAACATTTAAAAAAGAAATTTCCTTGAGATAAATATATTTGTTTATTCAATAAAGTTGTATGCATGTGAAAGCCTAAATTGAGTTCAGTATGAGTATTATCTGCCTATTAAATACAAATATGACTATTTCAAAGGTTTCAATGTCAAAGAAACTTATAATTTTTCATTCATTTCAAATAGTTTTCTCAAAATTAGAACAAAAGGCATTGCATATGTCACATTGAATTTAAACTAATAATCCTTATAACAATGCATACAATACTTCCTTGTAGGTTTCCATGATCCATAATAAATGTATAGACATATACATGTATCATCCTGCTGGTTTTCATATGATAATGCTGTACTAGATATAATTCTTTATTCCTATACTTGTCTTTTTTTTTATTTCACATGTATCATGCAAAGAATATTCCTATATATCCATGTAAAATGTTGTGAATTACAATATATATACCAGTAAGTACATGCAGGTACCACATTTATGATGTTTGAATTATAATTATCACTTAGTTCACAGCTTTTATATGTATATATATCCAAAATTATCTCAACTACTGCACATGATGCATAATTATATGAATATTTCCTTTTGTGTGTTGATCCTTCAAAAAAGAAGTGTACAGTCATTTCCTCTCATGTTTTTATTTCTTTATTTCTTTGTCTTGAATGTTCCAGAGTCAGTTTTAACAGTAATCAAATCCTTCCTTTTATTGTAATACTGAAAATCTCTGCATTCCAAAAGTTACATGTGACATGGCATGGGGTTTTCATATTCAGCACTGTTTTAATATTTTTGTTATATCATCAAGCTTTTATCTAAAAAAATATTGATTTCACTTTCTTTTCATGCATATATCTAATACTGCCCCCATATCTGGTTACAAATTGTCTGCTAACTTCCTTGTGTGTGTTGATCTTCATAAGAAAGAAGTGGTCACTCTTTTCCTCTGATAATTTTTTTTCAAATTTCAGTTAGACTATTATAGTTAAAACTAACATGTATGAAACCATTGCCTCCAAGTCATCTTCATGCATGTACTGAAAAAAATATGTAAACCATTAATGGCATTTAAAAGTAATTGGTATTCATATTATGATACAAATAGAAAACTTCTGACAGTCAAAATTGTCACATTAGTGTATTCCTTAATTATTATTGAATTAAAAGAAAACTTGACACAAAGTTTAATTGATGAATTGTCTGTAAAAGTACAATAAAGTTTGTAAGTACAACTTACTTTAACTGATATTTACCCATCACATTGCTTTGCCAATTTGTTATTAATAATCAATATGACTTAATCAAGATTGGGTGAGTGTGACTAAATACACCAGATAACTTATATATTATATTCACATAAACTGAGGGTCTGGATGGTGTTTACAGAATAGATACACCAATCATGTAATAATCCCTATGGGCAAAAGTGCAAAATTTAAAGGCTGAGACATTAAAGATTAAGAAAACACTGATAATAAAAGAAAATGATGGTGTGTTAAAATACATAGAATAGTTATTTTGAATAGAGAATAATGAGCAAAACAGATAAAGATTATAGAAAATGGTATATAAAATATAGAACTGAAGGGAATCATTCATTATAATACAATTAATACTTACATTTAATTGTGTAGACATCATATCATAGAAACTACACTCTTTATGCATTAACTGTCAACTTATTAGTGCCAGTTGTAAATCAATCTGCAAAAGAAGTTACAATAATTACACAATTAAGATTGATCTGTTGATGTAAATTGTTTTATAACAAGTGTGTCAAAATTTGAAAAGATTTACACAAACACACATATACTTCAGATACACATTATTATAGTTAATCAATATTAAAAGTACATATTTAATTTAATCTTATGTCTATATATAAAAAAAAGATAAGACAAAAAATTAATAAAGACAAAAAATTCAAATGTACACTAAAAGGGATGATTTAAAAATAATACTATAATAGTGACTTAGCATCAAATTTAAAACCATAAATGAAAACTTTAAGTTGTTAATAAATTATGGCCATGATAATAAATAATATTTCTCACATATAACATCTCATGTGAATGCCTACACAATTTTACTAAATTCAGACTGAGGCATAAGTATGATGCGCAGAGTCATGCATGCATAGAATCTATATTTTGAATAATTCTTTGTTTTACTATATGTTATAAATTGGAATAAGGAATGATTTAACATGCGATCGATTTTGAGATTCAGGTACAAATATACCTAATAGATATTTAAAGAAAATGTTAAGGTGTTTGCATACGAGACTAATTAAGGGGGGGGGGTTTGGGGGGGGGTATAAAGGCATAGGTGAAAGGTGGCGGGCCTCAGCCGGCATGTTGTTCGGACATTTTAAGAAATTCTACTGCTTACGTTGTATGGTTGATCATGGTTTCTGACCACCGAGATCCCAAATTTAAACATTTGACCCGCATGAATGCATCCCTGGCCAGTCTGCAAACTGTCGACGTGAAACTATTTTTATAAAGTCAATAGCTAATAAAGATTGGATTGTTTATAAGCAAGTAAAATAGTGTTAACGTGAAAAATTAATTCAAAGGAAGTTTCAACAGACTGCCCACATCATGCTGACAGCGAAACTTGTAAATAACCACATTTTTTAAGTAAACATGCAGCTTTCTCTTCAGACTACATTCATAATCGTGAATGAAATGAATATCCAAGATCCTCGGAAGAAGGCTAAAATAATTTAAAACTAACGTACCTCAAAATATAAGCAGACCACATCTAAATTAACGTGTTGTTGTCGAACTGATTACACTGACTTCTATCATAACAAGGTGCCCGATCAGCTGTTGGTGACAAGCTCAAATTTGACGTCGACGAAACGTTCTAGCCAATCACGTGTCGAATAGTTAGGAAAATGACGTCAGATTTAGATTGCGATGCAAACACCGAAAATTATTGCTAAAAATTTTTAAACTGCATTAACCTGCCTGCGTTAGCTGTTTCTTAAACCATGCCATTTTTGGGAAGATGTATATCATTCAAAGATAATAATTAATTGAACGTACTGGTTCCCAGATATGATATCTATGTTTTTTTATTTATAATCCTGAGCTTTCAAGTAATGACTCAAACTTAGATAAAACTCCATTGATTTTATCAAACAGAGTAAACTGAATATATTCCAAATAGCATATGAACAAAATTAATTGAATATTTGAATAAAAAAACGGTATAAATTGATGTACTGAAATGATTTTCGTTAGCATAACAATACCGGTTTGAACAACATTGATTGATTATCTTACTTTTATTTAGAACAATGGGCTTTCAACGAAATTCGTAACTTACATGTAGTTTGTTAATGTTTTTATGTTTTGACAACTTCCAATTTCAAATGTGTGCAGTTTCCTGTAGAATGCTTGAATTCTTATGTCATCAATCAGTGACGACATTTAAACTGTTTAATATATGATAACTCATTCATAGTAAGCAAACGACGTGGGAGTAAGATTGGAAAATCCCACACGTTACAAGACGTTGACAATTAGGTGACATGCTTATATATTCATAGTATACCATAGGTATGTACGCAAATCATGTAAGAACATCATATGTTAATGTACAATTGTTATAATTTGCTCATTCCTTAACGTTCTGCTGATCAGATTGTACATGCAATTGATTGTAATATATTTATTAGAATAAAAAGTAAGGAAATATAAACTGACTACACACATGCAAATGTCTTTCGATGTTCTTTTTCAAACGGTCTATGTTTCAGGTAGCAGTGTCTCTTTGCCTAGGAACGTTTCATTGTGTGAACCCTGTGACAGTGCTTGTGAAGAAGGTTTGCAATGGCTTTCGATTATTTTAACTTTATTTCAAGATACACGATATACATTTTTTTGATATAACAAGACTACAAAAAACTATTCTTAAGTTCAGTATTTATTGAATACTTTAAAACTCGTTAGGAAAAATAAAGCAGGTAAAAAAAACATAAATTCATTAATAAGAATCCCATCGACAACTCAGACTAAACTTACTTTCTTTTGAAACGTTACAGTTGTAGATGTTCGTAATACAACTTGAACCTGACTCTAGATAGCCAACAAAAAATGTATCACTACTTGAACATAATAGGGCTGTCTGTATATTTTGAAGGTTTATAAATAATATATCAATTCATTAAACGTTGAATGCAATGCAATACTTTCAACATATATTGTGTTAAAAAGTTACAAATAAGTCTTAATGTAATAATGTTTAATTTGATGATATCCGAAAGTAAAAACACAATATGACATCAGTACTTGCGTATATCACTTTCTGAAAAAATAAGATTTCACAAAACACAGGTTTTGTTCATACGTATTGCCGTTTTAGTTGTGGTGTGCTTTTCAGGAAATTATGTGAAATACAGATTTATCATTTGGTCACTTTATATTTCAACGTAGTTCCTATGTTTTGTTTTTGTTGTTGTATTAATAGTATTTGCGCAATCTACGGTAGGTAAAACGATTTCTTTTTTTTCAAGTTGTAGAGTTTGAAAATTCCTAGGTGCTCACTAATTAGCAAACGAATTCAGACATATTTGAAATTCAACATGCATTTGAATATAACAGACACATTTTTTACACTAGGAAATATCTACAATCTACAAACTTCCTCTTATATTCTTCATAAATGTGTTTTCTCGTGCTGATCTATTTACGGTTCACTCCTATCTAATGTGTAGGTTAAGAAATTAATTAATTTCGAAAATATCACATTAATACCTAATGAACAAATACATCAGAGACGCCTTAATAACATGTGTGTTACATTTGGTTCTTTAATAATTCAACAAACAGTCGTGAACCTTAATGATTAAGTTCATGTTGGTCTGTTAGTTTTTGTAGCCCACTGTTATACATTCCTACTAGAACACATTGGCGACATTGGAGGTTTGTTCCTGAATTAAACTAACCATGACTTGTGTTTAGCCTGAATGTATAACACTCGCATTGACATCTGATAAAGTTATGCTGATTGGAAGGTTTAAAGTTTTTCTCTGCTTTCAATATCTTTCTGCTTTAACCCGTCCTTGTTTTTTACAACAATAAACATGATATAAACACATTTTCTTTTGAATAGTTGTCTTTATCATATTACTACAATGACCTTACTATAAACACTATTCTATTCTTTTAGTTGTCCTTTTTTTTCTTACTACAATAAACTTACTGTAGACAATTTGTTTTTAAACTGATTAGCCAAATTGATAGTGGTTAAATAGTGTTCTGTAGTGTAACATAGATCTATAACAACTACTAAAAGAATTCCAAGTTCTCCTGATAAAGGAGTGATTAACAGAAGGTAACAGCAAACTTCATGTGACATATATCATTGGTATTAGTACCGAGTTCGAACCGGAACATGTTTTAACTTAATTATTGGTAATATTTATTATATGGAAAAGAAAATGGCCTGGAAGTGTATAATTTTCAAAAAACACCATTGTAATAAAAGTTATATTCAAAGTTTAAAATTTTTCGTTTTTCGTCATATCGGCTAACAAATTTGACGTTGTTATTTTAGTAGTATACATTTGTCATTTCTAGATGATCTATTTGTTTTTCTCCAATATTTATTATTTTGATTGTAATTGTTTACATTCTTTATTCATTGATAATAATTTCACAATTTTAAAGGGTTTTTAACCCAAATCGGTATAAACCTCTTTACGATTAAATTATATTGTGATTTCAACTAATAACAAAGAAAGAATTTCAGCATTAGATCATGCATATTATAGACTTGTTTTTGTTTCATTGGTATAAGTGTTCGTGTTCAAATGTGTCAATTATATTTTTTTTAAGGAGTTTGTTGTTTTAAACAATTAGGTCCATCAAAAGGAATCGTGTTTACACCACAAAATCTACTATAGGTAACAAACTGATGCATCTAGAAAAGTTTGAAAGCATGGCATGACCTATCTATTATTACAGCGGCCTACATCTTTGACAACATGATAATAATTTATTAATTTTATTTGTTACATTTGTTGAAGCAACTACAATGATGACATCATTAGAGACAACACAGATACACACACTGCCTTCCACTTCTACTGAAATTGACATAACAACAGATAGGACATCAACAGAAAATACAAAGAAAACATCAAAACCATCCACTTCTGATGCCATTGACACTACGACAGATGTGATGTCAACAGTAACAACACAAATAACAACGTTATCATCCACTTCTACTGAAATTGATTCTACAACAGAAATAACAATAACAAAAACACCCGAAACAACGTTACAAACAACTTCTACTCCTACTGAAATGGAAAGTTTAACAGAATCAACGACAACAGCACCAAAAACAACGCTACATACTACTTCTACTGGAATGGAAACTACGCTACAACTAAAATCAACGGATACCACACAAACAACTGCCGTCCATTCTACTAGTACTGATTTGAAAACATCAACACAAACAACAGTTCCATCTGCTTCTACAAATACAGAGACTACAACAGAATTAAAAGTGACAACTACAGATTTGAAAGACGAAACGACATTGGAAACTAAGTTGACAGGTAATTTTTAGATATCACGCTTTCTTTACCTTAATAGAAAGTCGATTAGTCAGAACTTACTATGTAAACTAATGCAGTATTTATCAGGCTATTATCATGATTATGAAAATTAAGAGTAAATTATTTTGGAAGCAGATTCAAGTCAGTTCACTTATTAGAAATAAAATGAAAGTAAAGAGAAAATGCATTAACAATTTATACATACATCTTTGACCAAGCCCTTAGATACTGAATTCTGAACATAAACAAAATGACCAAATGTATTGTGTTTTTCATCTACATGTATCATGTAAGGTTTTTCAATTGATCAAGGATCTTTATTTTGTATATAACAAATCATTTATTAGTATTAATGAACATCCAGTTTTCAAAAATAAAACATTGTTTAATCGTTCATCGACATTTATTTTTTTAGACACAGAAAACTTGAAGCGATATAGTGGACCTATTACACTCGTGGGAATTTCATGTGCGGGTTTTGTTCTTGTTATTATTATTTTCTGTTTGCTCAAAGGAACCTCAATTAACAGTACAGAAGAGATAGCGTGAGTTGATTTTCTTTAACATCAATGAAAAGAAAAATTACTTACAAACATTATCCCGAAAATAAGCTTTTTGTAGGTTGACATTGTTCAACTTGTAAGTACTATGTCATCTGAGTAGTTAACATTTTAGATTTCTCTATAATGTGATATGCATTAGGTATCGGATTTAAACTATTCATGTTGTAAATAATGTAAAATATTCACCAGTATTATTTGTCCTCATTGTCATGAGCTGGTGACTTTATAATATGATCAAGACTACATTCTATAAATAATCTTTGCATGAGAATCTTTTTGCAATGTCACAAAGAAAAATTAAATGGTGCAGCTAGCTAAATGATGGTAAAAAGAGATTTAAGATATGAACGTTAATACGACAAATATTAAAACAGCACGAACAAATTTTGCGGTTACGTCAAACATATGTCTTTCGTTTAAGTCAATATTGAAGTTAAATGAAGTAAAATCAAAGACTGGTTAGCTCAATCATCACTAACAATATAAGTTTGATAATGTGGTACTCCATCCACGGGTTGTGTCAATATCAAACTGCCCTGTTGCAGTCAAACAACAACTGGAAGGTCATAGACAGAATAATTGGTACATAGAGTACATATGTCTACATGAAGGCAATCCAATTATCGGTCGATAAGAAATAAGGTTGTATTTTTATTTATATGGAATAGGTCTGCATATTTCAATAGTAATACGTTTTAGATGTTTAAAGGATAATTATATTTCTAAGTCTGACAGCCACATGAAAAAAACCCAACGATAATCGAAAATTCATTGACCGATGTTTTCCCGCAAACCACATTGATTTTCACTCAGTTCTGTTTGAAACCGAAACAAATTTGTGTAAACATATTTTACAATATTACTTTATTATTTAAAAAAAATAATCAAGGTCGGTATCAATACATGTACGGAATAGTGATCAAATGCATACATGTAGCTTTTCGAATATTTTCTCAATTTTAGCTTTGTCAGCTGAAAACTCCTACATTACATTTCCTCACTTTTCGTCGATTACCTTGTTTTGTACTTTGCTGATCGGTTAATTTGAACAACTGTTAAATTGCTTATTTGTTGTTTTTTTTCTTCAGGAACAACGGAGAAGAAAAAGCATATGCCGCTTCCCAAGAAAACTGCTATAAATTGTATAAAGGCAAACAATTTGGATTACAGGAGATTGCAATTCGGCGTTGCGACTATCACTAGGTTAACTTTGTAATTAGTTTTACAACCCATGTATACAATAAAAATGCTCAATTTGTTTATCCTGGTATATGTTGCTCGAGATTTGGTGAATTTATAACTGGTATCTGAATTAACAAACTCATCATTATGAAATCTTGACAAAAATTTCGAAGGTCTGAATGAATTTATAGAATAAGGTCTGAATGAATTTATAGAATATGAAATGTATGAGCCATGAAAATATAGAGAATTAGAAACAAAAATTAGAAACAAATAATGAATATAAGCCGCTAAAAAAGGGGCACAAAATAACGGACAAGACAACAAATTGAAAAAAGGACTCAAAAATATAAAAAAAAGGGAAAAAAAAGTATGGATTCTTGATAAATGATATTCAACCAAATTTAAACGAAATAACAAGATTTTTTTTAAATACATTGATCGTAAACAGAATAAGAAATAAACATATCAAATTAGTGAATGTGATATGTCGAGCACAAATAAAATACTCAGAGTATTGAGTAAATGTGAAATACTAATAGTTTTGTAAACGGTTACATATTGCATGTTCCTGTCATTTTAAATATTTTGATTAATACGATCATTTTCCATTCAAGCATGAAGTGATGAGTATTTTGAAGGAATAACGTGATTCTGGCGAACAAAGTATAAAACCCTGTAACTTTGATAAGTTTACTCAATGTTATGGCATTATTACACATACATCGTATCATTGAAGTTATAATTTTTGTTGCTTGATAACAGTGTGCCAAATGTCCACTACACCCAGCCTATTAATATACCTCTATAGATATATTTTTACTTGAATAATCACGATAATGTTATGTGTTCAACTAATTGGTATTATATACATGATATATGTTATTGGTGTGTATGATTATCGTTTACAATGCATACAAAAAATTCTTCCATTTGAAAGTATGTGAGTATAACTAAAGATTAAAAACAGCTGGACATTGCAACGATTTTAATAATATTTAAAAATCTGAATAAGCAACAAACAAATCGACTTATGTTTCATATATATGTTATATATTATTCAGACACTGTTATTGAATAAAATGTTGTCAAAGCTTGGTTTACATTTATGCTGCTTTTTAGTTTTTCATTTTGATAAAAAAAAAAAAAAAACATATTAAGAATGTCTAAAATAGTGTTACATTTGAAAATAGATTCCCGTATAAATCAATACCGTAGACCTTAACGGATGCCACTTTTAGGCAGGGGCGTTGCATTCACTTCAACTTTGTTAACATTTTCTCATCAAGTGTTGTTATCATTCAAGCTTTGTTTTGCTTCATGTAACATTGCGATCTAAGTGGGATGTTTGGATAGCCAGTAAACCAGGTTCTCTATGAATGTTGACTTTTATTTTTGACGCACTTCATTGTTGTTTTAGTTTCTTTGTTTTCCACTTATAGTTGATGTCCATCGGTTTAAGCGTGTATTTCTTTTTTCTCAATCGATTTATCACTTTTGAACAGCGATTCACTACAATAGCCTTTATTTAGCCTGCCAACTCTTGATTCGAGCGTTATTGGTGATTTATATGGAGACGAAACTGGCGTAACAAAATTTAACCACAGTACTTTCCATGAGTTATTTTACATTTTACTGACTAATAGGGACATTCAAATTTATGTATTCCAGTCAAGCCGTTCACTAATATGTTTTCGTTTGCCAACAAGAAAAAGTTTCGATATAAATATCTACATATAAGTATAAGTGTTTTTTTAAATGTATATTGACCTAATGTACATATACCTTTACACCATTCAATCATTGATCTTTTTATTATCAATGTTATTTCTAGCGAAATAACGGTTGCTGTAAAGGTTTCTTTTTAATAATTTTATACAAAATATATTTCATAATTTTTTTAGACAAACCTATCCAAAAGGTATGAAATTATATTTTGAAAGGTTTAACTGTTGACATGATGGCATGTGATTTTTTTATGTTTGTCTAGTATGACTAGACAAAGATGTATGAGCTAACTAAATGATCCAACGGTCGACTTCTATCTAATTAGGTCTTTCCACTTTTCTGTGGAAAGACCTATTGTTTTTCTTCTGATTATTAGGTCTTTCCACTTTTCTGTGGAAAGACCTATTGTTTTTCTTCTGATTATTTTTTTTTTTTCTTCCGCCTAATTTTGTTCTTGCGATAAACATTTGTTTCGCAATATGTCGCTTAGATATTTTGTATATGATATCGAACAGTTTATGCGCTTTTGAAATTTACCCTGCGTAAACGAATACTTTTCTTTGTAGGAGTTCTCCCCAAACACTGTTTTCCTTGTTAGCGCATCTCCTTCGCAACCCTTAAAGATTATGACAAATTTATTTTACAAAATTGCTCGTTATATCCTTGGCATGATTTGTCCTGTTTTGACCGAAGCGATATGACCGCTCCATATGAGAGTTATTTCCCCTTATGCATTTGATATAAGTGATATGAATTTCTATCTTATAAATCATAAGTGATAGAGACCTAGGATCTTTTGATTTGAGGTCCTTGGTCCCAAAAAATAAAAATTAGGTCAAGGTCAAAGGTCAAGGTCATATTCTAATATTTGAATTTGGCTTATTTTCACTTATATCCAAAGACTGTATAAGATATCAACAAATTATTTTTACTAAATTGTTAGTTGCGACATGTCGTAAGATGTAAATTTTGATTGCAAGCGTACGTTGAATGTAAAAGGGAGTTTTCTCCCCTCTTGTATTTAAATATACGCGTTTGGTGATATAACTCATTAACTAAATATAATTAAGACCTATGGTCTTTTGATTTGAGGTCCTTGGTTTATGACCTTGAAATTGATCTCAAGGTCATAGCTTAATTTGGCGTTCTAGATTTTGACCTTTGCTTTTATTCTATATGTATACATGATAAAGATATACAACTTTTAGAAAAAGGTATCAAACCATTTAACCTTGAAAAAAACAACCGGAAGTGACCTTTTGTAAACCGGAAGTAGCTATTTTTTTGTACTTTATTAATATAAAAGTATATAGAACCAGATATTTTTGGAATTAGTGTCAAGTAAATATTCAAATATAATCGGAAGTAGCATTTTTCAAACCGGAAGTAACAAATTATCTCCCTTGTTTAAAAAATATTGTATAGAAACCATATATTTCTGGAATCAGCTTACTAGGAGCTATCATTTGACGATTGAAATGACATTTTAAACTTAGTTTCACAACTTTTCATATCAAAATACATTGTTTTGATGGAAAGACCTTCTTTAATTAGGTCTTTCCACTTTTCTGTGGAAAGACCTATTGTTTTTCTTCTGATTATTTTTTTTTTTTTTTTTTTTTTCTTCCGCCTAATTTTGTTCTTGCGATAAACATTTGTTTCGCAATAAGTCGCTTAGATATTTGGTATATGATATCGAACAGTTTATGCGCTTTTGAAATTTACCCTGTGTAAACGAATACTTTTCTTTGTAGGAGTTATCTCCCCAAACACTGTTTTCCTTGTATGCGCAACTCCTTCGCAACCGTAAAATATTATGACAAATTTATTTTACAAAATTGCTCGTTATATCCTTCGCATGATTTGTCCTATTTTGACCGAAGTGATATGAACGCTCCATATGAGAGTTATTTCCCCTTATGCATTTGATATAAGTGATATGCATTTCTATCTTGTAAACCATAAGTGCTAAAGACCAAGGATCTTTTGATTTGAGGTCCTTGGTCCAAAAAAATAAAAATTAGGTCAAGGTCAAAGGTCAAGGTCATATTCCAATTTTTGAATTTGGCTTATTTCCACTAATTTCCAGAAACTATAAGATATCGACATATTATTTTTTCTAAATTGTTAGTTGCGACATGTCCTAACACGTAAATTTTGATTGCAAGGGTACGTTGAACGTAAAAGTGAGTTTTCTCCCCTCTTGTATTTAAAAATACGTGTATGGTGATATAACTGATTAACCAAATATAATTAAGTCCTATGGTCTTTTGATTTGAGGTCCTTGGTTTATGACCTTGAAATTGATCTCAAGTTCATAGATTAATTTGACGTTCTAGTTTTTGACCTTTGCTTTCAGCTCATATTTATAAATGATATATCCATGAGACTTTTGGCGAAAGGTATCAAACCATTTAACCTTGAAAAAAACAACCGGAAGTGACCTTGTGTAAACCGGAAGTAGCTATTTTTGAACTTTATTAATAAAAAAGTATATAGAACCAGATCTTTTTGGAATCAGTGTCAATTAAATATTCAAATATTATCGGAAGTAACATTTTTCAAACCGGAAGTAACAAATTATCTCCATTATTTAAAACATATTGTATAGAAACCATATATTTCTGGAATCAGCGTACAATAACCTATCAGTTGGCGATTGAAATGACATTTTAAACTTAATTTTACAACTTTCATATTAAAATACATTGTTTTCAGTGGAAAGACCTTCAATTGTTCTCTGAACAATTGGTTTTTAATTGTATTTATATTTGTTCTACATCATAATTTAAATTGTTCCAAAACCATCAAAATGTACGACAGAACTAATCCGGTTCTTAACAGAGGACTACCAACAGAACATTTTTGATATAATAATAAAGAAATTTAAAAACAAAACGCATTTAGCTATTTGATAAAACAAAACTACTGATTGTTCTTTGAGAGGTACATATTAGATAACAGAGGTTCAAATTCCAATCCTTCTATTTTTCTTCGTATCAGTTGATAGATCTGTTCATTTCCATATTGTACTTTTCATTGATAAGTCGTATACATGTAATAACCTGTTAAACCATGATGATAAAACATCTGTATTACTTAAGGAAGAGATCGATTTCATTGGGCCGCAATCACCATACAAAGTCGGAAACATTGTGATTTGACGTATACATGTCGTGTTTTGTATTTCCTAAATATGTCTTTGAAATAATCTTTCCACAGAAAACATCATTTCTTTTAGAACATATCCAAATTCGGAGACGGTTATCGATCTGTGTCTTATTTGCTTTCGCGCCTCCTCAGTCGACGTACTGAACGCGTAATTTCCTAAATGTCCTGCGATTTCGTGAGCAACTTCTAGTACTTTTTTTTACCAATTTTTATCGAATTTGATTAGAGCATTGATTTTAAAGTTCAATTAATTTATAATTAATAACATCGATACATTTCGCACGATGTTGGTACCAACTTCATTGGGCTATAGTTTAGAATAAAGATAAATACGTATAGTGATTTCTGATTGAATTAATTACATTAGACTGGATTCTAAAGAAAAAAAATGAACCAAAATTTCAAATACCAGGAATTATAACACGTACATGTAAGTATCCCATCTTTACGCAAAACGTAATGTCCAATGTTACATTTTGTGGATCAGAGTTCTGTTTTTCTTTTCTATGGTAATTTTTCTTCGATCATCGTAAAACTTCACAAGAATATTGCTATTGATATTGTTATTCGCGTGTTAAAGCAAAATCAATATCACTGAAACCGTGATCCAGTAAAACTGTCTGAAAAATGTCCAAGCATATGCAAGTTAAGTATATTTCGGGTTTGCGCAAAATTAAAAAAAACTGAGAGGAAAAATATTAATAATATTTTGATTTGTTTTTTTTTCTCCTGGTTCATGATATTGTTTTACCAGAAACCATGCGTATAGTTTCTTTTGCAATGACTTCAAAAATTATACCCAGCTTGTCCCATCGAGGAAAAGACACACTGTATTTTCTTTTAAATGGAGGTTTTAGCCACCTGTTTTTCAAATAAACAATTTTAGATCAGAGAAAATAAAACTTGGTGGTAAAAGAATGCATCGGGAAATCATTACATATAGAAAGGAAACGAAAACGAAAGGAAATGCAATAAAAGAAGTATGTATAAATATGAAAAAAATAAGAGAATATAAATACAAAATCTGTGTGAAAATTAAAGTATGATTCATTAATGCAGGCTGCTTGAGGAAAATTACCAATTATGGCTTGGAAGGACTGACAACTCGTGTAAACGATTATTCATTAAAAACAATATATGTAAGACATTTCGAGTTTTATATGTAAAAATATGCATTGTTTTACTAATCGGTTACCAAATTCACAACAGTAAATTATCCTCATCAATTATATGCTTGAACGCTTGACAAGTTCTTTGAAATCGTCAAAATCGCCTGACTTGTAGGGACGTCTTGTAACGCTTAGTATAACCAACATCGTGTGCAACGTCTGACCGTTAAAAATATATATGTAATATTTTTGGTTCAGGAATGAAAATATATTTATTGGTGTTATTAAAATCTAATTTGTAAAATAGTTGAGAAAAAACACTGAAATTAACGAATTAACCTGATGTACAATGTGATATTTAAATCTATAGCTATGGTTCTTTTTTCGACTTTGTTTTTTACATTTTGCCCCATTGATTCTAGCAGTCATCAACATTTATTTTAAAGTTTTTAAATAAATTTTAAATAATTTTGACTCAATTATCGATAATAGAATACGTTTGAAACATGGTAAAATGTCAATTTAGTATTTAAAGTGCATGTGGTGCAGCAATTTGGAATTGTCATACTTTAATTGTTTTGATTGAGTGGTAAATTACCCTGTAAATGCATGTAATTGAAGATCGAACTAACGCCTCGGGCATACACTCCTAATGCTGGGTATCTAGTGAACATATTGTCCTACCTCAAAATAATACCTTAATGTATTTGTAATATGATAATAGGTGTGCATCTAAAGTTGAATAACTTTCTTTTTAACTTTCTTTTTTAATATCATTCACTGAACTGTAATACGAATATATTACATAGATTGTCATCAAATTTCATTATTTTGTGCTTTGTCAATATTTTATATTTGTTGTGTGTATTGTAAACTGATTGAATGTATGAATGCTCTGTGCATTAATCATGTTTACTGAGGAGTATGTTGTGAAGTAAAAAATAAACACTAACATAATCGGAAATTCATTTCTTAAGAAGTAAGAAATGGACACACCTAAAAGCTTTGTTACAACAACATGCATTTAGTATCTTTATGATTTATGTATTCATCTGTATTATGTAATGATAGTATCAAGTTACAACTGATAATGTTTACGTTGATTAAAATCAATCTACTAAATTTTCTCATCATTTGGTCTATTTTATCAGTCTATTAACATCTTTAACTTTTCTTTATCGAAATTAGTTAATCGGTATTTTTAAGTGTGACATGTGTTACCCTGAATTCAACGTTACAGCTAGATAAGGTGGATAATGTATATAAACTAATGGTTCATAAGTGTTTCTCGTTTATCGATTAGGATAGAGATTGTAGTTCATTTTGAAGTTTTTTATATTTCAGTACACATGGCAAACTACACAAAAACGTTGCAACAAATAACTGAACTAAAATCAAGAAAAAATTAATCTAATAAAGACGCCAATTAAAAAGTTGTTGTGATATGTTATGTGAAATGATGTCTATAGTACTTGACATGATAAAACTTTACCCATCCCAAGTAATTGTTGTCTTGAAATAAAGATATATTCTTCGTATTTTTTTTTCAAAACCCCGTCTAACCATGATGATCAACTATTCTTAATGATATATACCTAACTTAACGCGTGCATTTATTTTGAAGTTGATGTAGTGTAATAAGTTGCATCTAACGCTTAGCACGTATACAATGTAGTTTACTATTATTCGACCCTCGAATTAATATTGGTTTTATCTCATTTTATTTTTGTATAATTTTAGAGAAGTTACATTAAACAAATGCTATCTGACTTTAGATTGCTCTTCTAGTTAAATCAGGTCTCTAAAGTTTGTTTGAGGTTTGTTACTCAAGCTGCACTGGAAAGAAAATGTATTGTCGATTTTTTTTTGTACCATACAATTACTACCATAAATGTTTTCACTAAAATTGTAGTCGGAAAAGTGGTAAATAACTATTGAAATAAGTGACAACTCCCATAAATGACTATGCGCGTTTAGCGTACTAAATAATAACCCTGGTATATTCGTTTATATTATTTATTAAAATTCAAAAAGGTGTAGTGCATTCATAATTTGATAGTATATGTGAATCGTGATCCTTTGTATTTTTCTTTTAAATCATTGTTATTCATATTTTGTTTACCTCCGTTTTTTAAATCATTGAACTGGAATAGACACCAGTATAACAAGTTTTATCAAAATTGTTAAATATGCTGTGTCAGTTATTAGACATTAATGCAGGTGTATGCATTTGACAGTCATTATATACAGCTAATATCCTCGGGAAAATGTTTTATTAAGTGTACAAATGGAAATAGGCACACGTGAGGAGATATGTTACAAATTCTTGCTTTCATTTATTATATGTTTCACGTATTCGTCTATGTCAGGTAATTAGGGTTTTTTTCTTTTAAATTATTTAGTTATTGTTGATTGTCTTCAGCCTAGTCGATTATGTGATTATGTTTATCAAATTAGTCGAAAAGGTATTACCTACCTTTTCTAAAATATATGTAACCGTTACATTTATTGACTTCATGTATGTATATGATATTTCAAAACACACATGTATACGTATTAAATAACACACACGTATACGATATAAGAAAATGAATAAAATTGAGAATGGAAATGGGGAATGTGCCAAAGAGACAACAACCCGACCATAGAAAAAAACAACAGCAGAAGGTCACCAACAGGTCTTCAATGTAGCGAGAAATTCCCGCATCCGGAGGCATCCTTCAGCTGGCACCTAAACAAATATATACTAGTTCAGTGATAATGAACGCCATATTAATTTCGAAATTGTACACAAGAAACTAAAATTAAAATAATACAAGACTAACAAAGGCCAGAGGCTCCTGACTTGGGACAGGCACAAAAACGCGGCGGGGTTAAACATCTTTGTGAGATCTCAACCCTCCCTATACACATATATGTATATACTATTGAAAGTTGATGACGCTAGTACAAGACGTAATAATTGTAATACAACTTGGACAAATGCTGAACAATGTAGAAATTTACCCCAAAATAACGTAACTACGAATAAAGTACACTACTGTTATACAGTAACAGTAATTGTGCTTTTTATGGTTAATATATCTGAGTTTCACATGGTTAATCTAAAATAACGTATTATTTTTGATTATGTTGTTTATAAAGAGTTTAAACTATACAAAGATACATCTAAAATTATTGATCATCAGAACAAATATGGTAAAATATTAACAAATTGAATTAATGTTCTTGTTAGTACGTATACTAAAGTATGAGCGTATAAGCAGATGAGTATATCGACTTATATTTTGAAATAGCAATAAATCATAACGTTCGCTAATTGTTTATTAATTTGTTACACTAATAGACAATTACAATAAGTTTTACTGTAGGTATTGCCGAGTGTTTGTTCTCAATGTGGCTAGAGGTATAGGGAGATGGTTCTGATTTTACAATACGTGTTTTACCTGCCGCATTTTTGCGCCCGGCTTCAGACAGTAAACTCAGCCCTTCGTTAGTATTGTATGATTTTTAATTCTATTTCATTTATATGTTTTGAAGTTTATTATAGCCTCCATTACCACCAAGCTATTACACATTTGTTAAGGAGCAAGCTTGATATCTATATCACTAACGGAAAGCTGAATACTAAAATTTATGATAAAAGAGATGATTTTTCATTTCCTATCGTTAATTATCCATTTTTAGATGGTGACGTTCCCTTGTCACCATCTTACGGTGTTTATATATCTGAACTTGTACGATTCGCTCGTGTATGTAACAATGTTTTAGATTTTAACGAGAGATATTTATGTATTACTGAAAAATTATTACACCAGGGTTTTCGATATCACAAACTAGTCAAAACATTTACTAAATTTTATCATCGGTATAAGGACATCATTCGTAAATATAGCTCAACATGCAGACTTCGTATACGTTCAGGTATTTCACATCCAATTTTTTATGGAAATAATCTTTATAAAGCACAAAGGTGTCAGTATTCACCTCAGAAACTAACAAAACCTTTGGATAGACTTATTAAGAAGGGATATAGTTACGATACTGTTGTCAGGTCATTAAAGATTGCATATTTTGGCGTTAATATTAATTCACTTATAGGGTCTTTGCGTCGGAACTAAACACATTTATTCAATTGTTGGGATGACACGGGTTATGTTCTTCTCATTGTGTTATGATGGTATGATACTAAACCCCTAACGGGAAGGATTGTGCCTGATGTTCATATGAGGAAGTCATAATCTTTCAGTCAGTTTAATTGAAGTCTGGAGCTGGCATGTCAGTTAACTGCTAGTAGTCTGTTGTTATTTATGTATTATTGTCATTTTGTTTATTTTCTTTGGTTACATCTTCTGACATCAGACTCGGACTTCTCTTGAACTGAATTTTAAGTGCGTATTGTTATGCGTTCACTTTTCTACATTGGCTAGAGATATAGGGGGAGGGTTGAGATCTCACAAACATGTTTAACCCCGCCGCATTTTTGCGCCTGTCACAAGTCAGGAGCCTCTGGCCTTTGTTAGTCTTGTATTATTTTAATTTTAGTTTCTTGTGTACAATTTGGAAATTAGTATGGCTGAAGGACGCCTCCGGGTGCGGGAATTTCTCGCTACATTGAAGACCTGTTGGTGACCTTCTGCTGTTGTTTTTTTCTACGGTCGGGTTGTTGTACCTTTGACACATTCCCCATTTCCATTCTCAATTGTATGTCCGTTCCACACGGTTAATATTATAAGGGACTTAATTTCATTCTTTTTTAGTATTTTGTTATGTGGTCACTTTCGAGAATACTATAATTCTTTGAAATGGTTTTAAGGTGTATATAGTGTAGTGACAAATCGGTAAAGGTCGCTTATTTAAAGGGTTTAATGGACCGAAATACCTCACAGCTAAACATTAGCCTGACGAAAGAGTAATTTCTCGCTGCATTGAAGACAAATTGGTAAACTTATGCTGTTGTCTGTTATTTGGCCGGGTTGTTGTCTATTTGACACATTCCCCATTTCCATTCTCAATTTAATTTCATTTTAGCCCTGTCATAGAGTTTCCGACGATGCATTTTTTTTTTATATCGCGTTAAATTTTGATTTAGGAATCTTTTCTCTTTCATTTTCAAACACGGAAACGCTTATAATAAATTCCTGAATAGGATACCATCAAAAAATTGACATCAGACGAAAGACTGATGTATCGGCTTTTATTTGACATCAAAGTTTGATATCATATGAACGTATTTATTGAATGAATCAGACGATTTCCAAGTGTTTGTAACATTTTTTTTTTAAATATAATATCAATAGTAAATTATCACATAAAAAAGTGGCACAACCCATACCTTTGATGTATAAAATATACAAATAAACTTTTCACGTATTTTTATAAAATTCATCACATAGCAGTGTTACTACTCAATGTTCAACCCCAATACGTCATGTAACACTCCCCTTTCCTATTTTCCCCTGTCATGTGGAATGCAATGAATTTAATATGAATTTTCTAAAGTTTTATAAAAAAAAAGAATATGTATCATTAATAAACGTAAAATAACATGAATAAACTTTTACAGTTTTCAATAATTCATTTTTAGCTCACCTGGCCCGAAGGGCCAAGTGAGCTTTTCCCATCACTTTGCGTCCGGCGTCCGTCGTCTTTTACAAAAATCTTCTCCTCTGAAACTAATGGGCCAAATTAATCCAAAGTTGGCCATAATCATCTTTGGGGTATCTAGTTTTAAAAATGTGTGGCGTGACCCGGTCAACCAACCAAGATGGCCGCCACGGCTAAAAATAGAACATAGGGGTAAAATGCAGTTTTTGGCTTATAACTCAAAAACCAAAGCATTTAGAGGAAATCTGACATGGTGTAAAAATGTTTTATCAGGTCAAGATCTATCTGCCCTGAAATTTTCAGATGAATCGGTCAACCTGTTGTTGGGTTGCTGCCCCTGAATTGGTCATTTTGAGGAAATTTTGCTGTTTTTAGTTATTATCTTGAATATTATTATAGATAGAGATAAACTGTAAACAGCAATAATGTTTGGCAAAGTTAGATTTACAAATAAGTCAACATGACCGAAATGGTCAGTTGACCCCTTTAGGAGTTTTTGCCCTTTATAGTCAATTTTTAACCATTTTTCATAAATCTAAGTAATCTTTACAAAAATCTTCTCCTCTGAAACTACTGGGCCAAATTAATCCAAACTTGGCCACAATCATCTTTGGGATATCTAGTTTAAAAAGTGTGTAGCGTGACCCAGTCAACCAACCAAGATGGCCGCCACGGCTAAAAATAGAACATAGGGGTAAAATGCAGTTTTTGGCTTATAACTCAAAAACCAAAGCATTTAGAGGAAATCTGATGGGGGTAAAAATGTTTATCAGGTAAAGATCTATCTGCCCTGAAATTTTCAGATGAATCGGTCAACCTGTTGTTGGGTTGCTGCCCCTGAATTGGTCATTTTGAGGAAATTTTGCCGTTTTTGGTTATTATCTTGAATAGTATTATAGATAGAGATAAACTGTAAACAGCAATAATGTTCATCAAAGTAAGATTTACAAATAAGTCAACATGACCGAAATGGTCAGTTGACCCCTTTAGGAGTTATTGCCCTTTATAGTCAATTTTTAACCATTTTTCGTAAATCTTAGTTATCTTTTACAAAAATCTTCTCCTCTGAAACTACTGGGTTAAATTAATTCAATCTTGGCCACAATCACCTTTGAGGTACCTTGTTTGAAAAATGTGTCCGATGACCTGGCCATGCAACCAAGATGGCCACCACGGTTAAAAATAGAACAGGGGTAAAATGTAGTTTTTTGCTTATAACTCTGAAACCAAATCATTTAGAGGAAATCTGACAAGGAGTTAAATTGTTAATCAAGTCAATATATATCTGCCCTGAAATATTCAAATGAATTGGACAACCGGTTGTTGGGTTGCTGTCCCTGAATTGGTCATTTTGACGAAATTTTGCCGTTTTTGGTTATTATCTTGAATAGTATTATAGATAGAGATAAACTGTAAACAGCGATAATGTTCGGCAAAGTTAGATTTACAAATAAGGCAACATGACCGAAATGGTCAGTTGACCCCTTAAGGAGTTATTGCCCTTTATAGTCAATTTTTTAACCATTTTTCATAAATCTAAGTAATCTTTTACAAAAATCTTCTCCTCTGAAACTAATGGGCCAAATTAATCCAAAGTTGGCCACAATCATCTTTGGGGTATCTAGTTTGAAAAATAAGTGGCGTGACCCGGTCAACCAACCAAGATGGCCGCCACGGCTAAAAATAGAACATAGGGGTAAAATGCAGTTTTTGGCTTATAACTCAAAAACCAAAGCATTTAGAGGAAATCTGACATGGTGTAAAAATGTTTTATCAGGTCAAGATCTATCTGCCCTGAAATTTTCAGATGAATCGGTCAACCTGTTGTTGGGTTGCTGCCCCTGAATTGGTCATTTTGAGGAAATTTTGCCGTTTTTGGTTATTATCTTGAATAGTATTATAGATAGAGATAAACTGTAAACAGTAATAATGGTCGACAAAGTTAGATTTACAAATAAGTCAACATGACCGAAATGGTCAGTTGACCCCTTAAGGAGTTTTTGCCCTTTATGTCAATTTTTAACCATTTTTCATAAATCTAAGTAATCTTTTACAAAAATCTTCTCCTCTGAAACTGATGGGCCAAATTAATCCAAAGTTGGCCACAATCATCTTTGGGGTATCTAGTTTAAAAAATGTGTGGCGTGACCCGGTCAACCAACCAAGATGGCCGCCACGGCTAAAAATAGAACATAGGGGTAAAATGCAGTTTTTGGCTTATAACTCAAAAACCAAAACATTTAGAGGAAATCTGACATGGTGTAAAAATGTTTTATCAGGTCAAGATCTATCTGCCCTGAAATTTTCAGATGAATCGGTCAACCTGTTGTTGGGTTGCTGTCCCTGAATTGGTCATTTTGAGGAAATTTTGCTGTTTTTAGTTATTATCTTGAATATTATTATAGATAGAGATAAACTGTAAAGAGCAATAATGTTCATCAAAGTAAGATTTACAAATAAGTCAACATGACCGAAATCGTCAGTTGACCCTTTTAGGAGTCATTGCCCTTTATAGTCAATTTTTAACCATTTTTCGTAAATCTTAGTTATCTTTTACAAAAATCTTCTCCTCGGAAACTACTGGGCCAAATTAATTCAATCTTGGCCACAATCACCTTTGAGGTACCTTGTTTGAAAAATGTGTCCGATGACCTGGCCATGCAACCAAGATGGCCACCACGGTTAAAAATAGAACAGGGGTAAAATGTAGTTTTTTGCTTATAACTCTGAAACCAAATCATTTAGAGGAAATCTGACAAGGAGTTAAATTGTTAATCAAGTCAATATATATCTGCCCTGAAATATTCAAATGAATTGGACAACCGGTTGTTGGGTTGCTGCCCTCCAATTGGTAATTTTAAAGAAATTTTGCTGTTTTTGGTTATTATCTTGAATACTATTATAGATAGCGATAAACTGTAAACAGCGATAATGTTCATCAAAGTAAGATCTACAAATAAGTCCACATGACCTAAATGGTCAATTGACCCCTTAAGGAGTTATTGCCCTTTATAGTCAATTTTTAACAATTTTCATTAATTTGGTATATTTATGTAAATTTTCACCAAATATTTTTCTCTGTTACTAATGGGCAAAGTTCATTATATATATAATTGTAAGAAGCAAGAATGTTCAGTAAAGTAAGAACTTCAAACACATCACCATCACCAAAATACAATTTTGTCATGAATCCATTTGTGTCCTTTGTTTAATATGCACATAGACCAAGGTGAGCGACACAGGCTCTTCAGAGCCTCTAGTTTTAGAAGAAACCAATGTTATGTGTATGAATATTGCCATTTTGATAGATAGCGTTACTGTGGGTTTTTTGTAATAGTGCTCTAACAGTCTTATATTTAATAACAGTTTCGACTTATCTAAATATAAATGATGGTGAATTTAAATTAGAAAAACGAATTTAAAACACAATTATTGACTCCTGTATCCCAATCTTTGTCATTCCTACCTAATAATGAAATTTTATGCGACTGCCATACAACATAAAGGTTTATTGTATATAAAACAAGGTTCAATCCACCATTTGCTATATAGGAATATGCCTGTACCAATTCCAGAATTTGACATCTGTTATCCATTCGTTTGATGTGTTTAATCAATATTGCATTAACACGCAAAGAAGTGTTTCGTATGTATAACTGAGTATTATTAGTGACATAATACGGTATATATGTGGTGAGTAAATTCCATATTGGGTAAGAGCAAAGCCAAAAGCAAAAGACCCCATGTAAACGGTGCTATGAATATTCCGATATTTCTTATTTAAATAACTGAAATACTGTCTTACAAAATGTATATATACTGATCCTCAAATTTCCACCAAGACAGGAGCCCGTAATACAGTGGTTGTAGTATGTTTCTGTATCTCATATTCTTTTCCGTTTATTGTTTTGTACAAAAATCAGGCCGTAAGTTTTCTCATTTGAATTGTTTTACATTTTTCATTTCGGGGCATAATATTGCTGACTATGTGGTATGGGTCTTTCTAATTGTTGAAAATGTACGGTGACATATAGTTGTTAAATTCTACGTCATGTGGTCTCTTGTAGAAAGTTGTCTCATTGGCAATCATACCAGATCTATTAAAATATGTAAGAAAAATCCTGTTACTTCAAAGGGTATTCTTAAACAATGTTAAGAGAAAGGAAAGGACGAGGAAAGAATAGTTCTGGTTACACTCTTTAAATATTCTTAGCGCACGCTTTGTGATATCGTAAACTATGACCGACGAGAACTTTAAGATATATTTCCTGTTACTGGCCCCTAAACTATGAGGGTATAAAATGAACACTTTATCATACTTACATATCAATACCGGAAAACTGACTTTCATCGATCAAAAACATTTTTTTATGAGAATTGTGAGATCAAAAATTGTACAGTTTATGTTAATAAAGATTAAACGGGTGTAATACTGAATGCGGTTGTAGTTCTGTGACTGTTATTGAAGTATTCTCAGATTTGGCGTTATTCAATATAGATTCTCTAGATCATGGGCCGGTAACAAGAAATTTTATTAAGAGATGTCGTAAGTATTGAATTAAGGTGGTATAGGAGTCTAAAATGAAAATGATAGAATTTGTTCATACTTTGCCAAAACGTTGTATCTATTGATACATGTTGAAAAATATAATAAAAATGATAGGTCACCGTGCATTTTCTCAAGCTACAGGACGGGACAAAATGACACATTTTGTATGGATTATACAGGAAAAAACTCCATTTTGTGATTAGAAACTAAACAAAATGATAGAATTGTTAAATACTTCAGGAAAAGATAGCTTTCAGACACTGCTTTGAGAATATCAAAAGAAAAGATAAGGTCACCGTACGTTTTTTCCGGCTAAAATACAAAATAGGAAAATTCCATACAGAATCCTTCAGAAAATGCACCTTTTTAGAGTTACCTCCCCTTAAAATGCCAATTTTTTAAAAAGATAAAAACAACCAAAAATAATTAACATTTGCAAAAATATCAATATTTAGAAGTTATATTCTTATAAATTGGTACTTTTAAATGAAAATGTACATTAAACATCTGCATTCCTGCATCAAGTTTTGCTAACTTGATGGAAAATCTGGACCTTTGATTCTCTGTTTTTTACAATCCAAGATGGAGGAAGACACCCATACCACCTTAAGGGGAAGATTAGATCATTCAAGGAGTGAAAATCAAAGCTCCCTCAGGTTGTTCGTAGATCGGTCTTATTTCACCCCTAAAGTTGCATCGTAATAGTTTTCAAATTACGAGTTCTTAATAATTTTCTGGCGTCTCCGTTTTTGGTTCCTCGCATAGAAATTAGAACCACCTTAAATGAATCATCAAAACGTTTTAATGAACGATAAAATGCGCTTAACAATCAACTACCCATTTTACCTAAAGAAAACAATTCAGACCACCATTATTCATTCTTCCCCTTTTTTGATAAAAGTCAAATTGAATTAAAAAATATGCACCGCTTCAAACATAAAATTAATTCAACTGCTTATAGACCATTATTATTTTAATAAAAATATGCTTGTCTCAGGACAATCCATCTACTTTTTCTTTTGAGTGTCCTATTATTCACCAGGCTAATGGTAGGATTTAAATCTTGAATAAATGACGTATGCTTATCTTTCTATCCTACTTTCATTTCGGTCAAATCACTACTATAATGGTTTACTTTTATAAATTGTTATTTGGATGAAGAGTTGGCTCATTGACACTCATACCACATCTTCCTATATTTTTTCACTTTATTAAAAAAAAATTCTTTGAAAGACTTCTTACAAATAATAAAATCACAAAAATACTGAACTCCGAGGAAAATTGAAAACGGAAAGTCGCTTACCAAATGGCAAAATCAAATGATAAAACACATCAAACAAATTGGCGACACTTCTCATATTCCTGACTTGTTACAGGCATTATCAAACCGTTAAAAAATGATGGATTGAACCTGGTTTGAAGAGCTGAAACTCTCACTTGTATAACATTCTTATCAAAATCCATTATATTGATAACGATGCGTGGACAAAACAGACACAATAGGCAAAAATGTCAAAAATAGGTGTATAACAGCAACACGAAACCCGCTAAAAACTGTGAATGATTTCAGACGACCGGAAGGGTAAGCAGATCCTGCTCCACGTGTGGCACCCATCGTGTTGCTCATTATGTTACAAAGCCGGTAAATAGTCTAATTCGTTAGGTCACATTCGTGAAAAAGGAATGGGACTGTAGTTACGACATAATGAACATAAACGATTACATCTGTATAACGGATATTCCATATTGGTTAACCAACTCATGATGGCTTCCGTAAAATGTAAGAAGTGGTGATTTAAACTTCACCATTTGGAACTCTTGGTTTAAAATTGAAAAAGGTCACAAATTTCTCTTTGCTTTATATTTAACACTTCTCTCAACAAGCCAACATTTTAATGATTTACAATAAAGAGAACTGCCATCCTCCACACACATGGCCAAGAAAACACTGATATATAATTTCCTATTCAGATGAATTAATAATTAGAATAAAAAAGTTCTGAGGTTCACGTATTAACTTTTTTAAGCAACTTGTTCTATTATTAACTAGTAAATGTACAACTAAGAGTAGTCGGGACCACTCTTACAAAATATATCAAGTGAAGCTATTGCGAATTGTTCTTGGTACACCCCTAAGTTGCTAAGTTTGTTTTAAGAACACTTAATAACTGACCAAAATTTAAGAATGATTTTGTGTTACAGGAATTAGTAAGATCGCTTTAAGTTAGGCGTAAGAATCGTTCTTAACTCATGCACTTTTTCAAATCATTAAGGGCTGTCAATCATTCTAAGATAGGTCTGAGGTTGGGTCTTGTTACATTCTTAAATATAAAGACGCCCTTTAGACGTTCGTAAGACATAAGCATGCTTCTTGTTACCGACCCCATATCAGTAGTCAAACCTAGCGATTGGGATCTTTCCATGTCTTGATTTGGACAATGGTTGTTTTATTCCGTTCGACACTTGAATTCGTGGATAAAGTCATCCACGAAAACCACGAAAATTGGTACCATACGAATAAAAGTACTTTCACAGTATACCGTATTATGTCACAAGCACACTCTGCAATGCATTTATCTTACCGACTATCTAAACATGTGAAGTTTGACTGTCCCTTTGGTATCTTTCGTCCCTCTTTTTTAAACTAGTGACTTATCAAAATGAAAATGTCACCACATTTAAAAATTCAAATAAGTATCAGTTAAGAATGAGTAAATATACTACAAAAATATATTTTCGAATTTGAATTCAAATAGGTGTTTCTATATCAACGTTCCATGGTCAATAACGCCTCCATTTGTAGCTCATATTTTTTCCATTTCATCTGATTTTAAAGAGGTTGCTTTTTTTTATTATGCTTTCCTTGAAACTTTTATGTATAAAAAGAGAAGAAAATTCCAATGGAAACATCAAGGTATGGACACTTAAATGTAAATTGAATGCTTAGAATTTACAAATTCAACACATCTAAAAACAAAACAAGTTATTTAGAATGGATCTTGCTGTCTTGAAGAAAAACGCCAGATGACAATAGTTCTTACCCGAATTGCAAAGAAAATATACTAGTACATTCAATTAAAATTCAGTTTGTGATATTCGCTCACACTAACTTCTGACTGTTGACTCAATAGAAAAATATATATTTAATCATAAAGTAAGAATCACAGGTGTGCAATCGGTTTTGTGTTTAATCTGTTTTAAATGTGTCAATTGCATTTGGATTCTCGAAATCTGCCTTTTCATTGAGAACTGTATTTCTGACAAATTTGTGATTGCTGCCAATAAACCCTTTCATGAAAAATATCAATATCTTTCATTTTTAATCCCCCTTCAGTATAATATTTTCTAATCACTGAGCGTTAAACTTCGTCGCTACCACCTTCCCATAAAAAATGAAAAGATTTTTTGAAATTGACTTATAATTTCACTGCTTAGATTTATCAATGAAACAACATAATAATAAAATTATGTTATATTTGGAACATCTAGTGTTTATAATACTCAACATTTTAAGATATCTGCTCTCTTTCTTCTTTCCAAACTATTTTAAGAGTAAAACAACAAAACATACCGAAATTCGAGGAAGATTCAGAACCAAAAATTCCTAGTAAGCAAATGGCAGAATCAAAAGCTAAAACACAAAAAAAGAATTGATACATTGACACAGGTAATATCTCAAATAATTTATTAATGATAAGGTATGTCATTCCGAATATTGACCGTTTCACCTGGATAAACACCCATACCTTCACATATTAGACTACCTTGCACAGTATAATTATTTCACTGTTACTCTTGTGTTACTTTCGGTGACCTTTTAAGGATACAAACTCTGCTGGGATAGGGTCAAGCTAATTGGTAAATAGAAATTCAGATAACGAAAGAAAAAGACTTTAAATACTTAAAACTATCTTAACATACCGCACAATAATTAACTGCTTTATGATTTGACATAAAGCGTGAAATTATGAATCTATACTACAAGATTTACCTTTTGAACTATTTTGATTTATTTGTATTCATTTCTTCAATCACTGAAGTGTCATAAAGAGCTTTTAAAACGTGTGTCGTTATATCATGTTTCTTATTGTTAGCTGCATCAAATACGTGAAAGTGTTTTGAATAAAACTGCATGAATATTAAATACACAAATAGCCAAAGGAAAGAAAACTTTAAGTTTTGTGATTAGGGAGTAAGAGCAGGATGCGCATTGACACGTCAATACGGAATAGTTGCAACGCCCTGATTTTAGTGATTATATTTTGGATGTATTTGTCGATGTCAGGTACAGTTTGTATCTTTTTTGTTTTAGTTAATGCAATAACATGATTGTATGAAATAATTGCTCTAAAATCGTAAGTGTAATTAATCTGATCGCTAAAACACATAGACAGTCTCTTATCAACTCTGTTTTGAAGGAAAATATATAATTATGTTGTTATTTATTTGAACTGTATTCTTGTAAAAATATGCAGAATTATAAAGCAAAAATCTAATTTAGTTTAAGCAAGAAGGCTTGATGGACGTAGGTCTTAGTAGTTTAATTATTGCAAATTTAGCATGTCAAAGTGTTGACCACTAATTTATCAAATATTAAAATGTGATTATTAGTTTTCCATAGTAATTTAGAGACCAGATGTATCCCTTCATATCAACAGTAGTTAATATTTATAGTACAAAGGTAATAGTGAAAAGACGAAAAACAATGTTCTTTTTCAAAAACGAGAATAGCTCATAGAACTCGAAAAAAGCTGTTTACTGTGTTAAGTCTTTATTGATCAAATACTGATACCTTCGGTGTTCCATATGTAAAGAAAATATCTATTAAATTAAAATAGTAATCTGTAATATGAGAAACCAATTTAATAAACGACAAGATAATATATACAGAAAATAACTTTATAAAATATAGTTGTGGTTATGTTTAAATAAATTGTAGAAGTCCGCATTCTAATGCAGTAAAGTTAATATCGTTGATATTTATTATCTTTGTATAACATTTGCTGTAAAAGGATTGAAATTATGTTAGTAACACGTTTTGAATTTACGACATATCTTAACACTACTGTCTAATAACCTTGTGTCAAAAGCTTCGTACGCAAAAAGGAGGAGGGGAACGATATCAAAGTGAGAACAAAAAAAGAAAAACAAAAAAAGAAAGAACTTATTATACAATTGTTATTCCTATTATTGCATATTATGAATCTGTCTTTTACAAAAAAGAAAGTTGTACCATTTGGGTTTTCACAATTGACGAAAACTTTAATTCCCGGATAGATGGATGCAATTGTGCTAAAAAAACAAAATCTGGCAAATAACATTTTCATTTGTCTTCAATTGTGTCTTGTTTAGTTATTTTTAATGACCTACACCAATCATCTATACAGCTATATTTGTTCTCCATTCTGTATTTTTTACGTTTGTAGTAACATATTCATAAAAGTGGCATTTATATTTCTTCAGATATATTGAAATAACGTTCAGTTATTAGACATTCGTGCAATATCAACAGAAAACTCGAAAATTAAGTATGCTTAGCATGGCTATTTTTCCATATATGATCAGATAAAACGGCCCTCATATTTCCAATTTTCAATAACTAGTGGTGAAACTTTAGATTTTATGTATTTCACACATGTTGACAATCGAAACGGTTTCGCACGATTTTTGTTCTAGTATTGGTTAATTAAAATATTGTATAATGAAATCAATAACATAACACATACAAATAATTCTCTTTTCGAAGTGAACTGATACAATATGAGGTATGCCGCTTTTAACTTATTTCACTTTAAAAAATATTCTACTGCGCTGAATACGTTTATTATTCATCATACATGTAGTTCATTATTCGAAATTGAATAATGAACAATGAAATAGTTCACTATTCAATATTCAAAATTAAAAAAATGAATAATGAATAATGAAATAGTTTATGTTTCATTATTCAACTGTAAGCGGTGAATAGTGAAATAAAGATAAAAAACAAAAACAAAATGACTGTGACGCTATACATTGTAGCTATATCCCGTATTTCTAAATTCGTCATTTTGGTGCTATCTAACAAATATTCAAATTAATATAAGAAAATAGAATAAAAAAACTCTTTAGATTTATAGTTTTATTTATTGATTTAGTTTTGGAGGATAAACTAGTTGTTTTCCTAACTATTTTTAACAGAAATTCCTTGGTTCAATGTATGGACGACCTGAATACCAAAACATAATAAAAATTGAAATACTCTACGTGGTATTTTTTCAATTTTCACTGATCCTTTTCTATTCTTCATCCTTTAATTATAGACATAGCAAGTCGATTGTGCCGCAATGACCATTAGAGGGGTTGCGGAAGACCTATATGCAAAACTACGCGTGAAAATCAAGAAATAGCCAATTTTGAATAATGAAATGGATATTTTGAATAATGGAATGGACTGTTAGGACCCTTTAGCCCCTAATTATTGATATACCTTATACCTCATTCGAAAGCTTATTAAGAGAATAACAAAAGATATATAGTCGATATGTTCCGCAACGAATATTAGAGGAGTAACGAAGGACCTAAACATCGAAAAAAGCTTTAACATTAAGAAATAGCTGATTTTGAATAATGGAATGGACTGCTGCAAGCCGTCAGCCCTCAAACAAGGCAATGTATACACCAAATCAAAGCTTATTGATAAAGGAATAAACTAAGTATAAACGATATGTACCGCAATGACCATTAGATAGGTTAAGGAGAACCTAAATGTGAAAATTAAATAATTATACACAATTTTGAATAATGAAATTAATAATTTGTATAATGAAATGGACTGCTAGAACCCTTCAGCCCTAAATTATAGATATACCTTATACCTCATTCGAAAGCTTATTAAGAGAGGAACAAAAGGTTTATCGTCAACACATTCCTCTACAGATATTAAAGGAGTAACGAAGGACTTCAGTATCGAAATTCGCGTGAACATTGAGAAATTGCAACCATGGCGTTGTCAGTTTGTTTTAGATTTATGAGTTTGACTGTCCCTTTGGTATCTTTCGTCCCTCTTTGAATAATAGAAAGGACTGCTGCAACCCGTCAGCTCCTTATTAAGGAAAACATTATACAACAAATTATAGCTTATTTATATAGGACGAAACTGAGTATAAAAAATATGAGCCGCAATGACCATTACAGGGGTTACGGAGGACCTAAATGCCAAAATACGCGTGAAAATTAAAAAAAAATAGCCAATTTTGAATAATGAAATGTATATTTTGAATTATGGAATGTGCTGCTCTTAGCAATAATGTTAACATTCTAATCATGATCTTTTAAAAGCTTGCATATTGCACATGATTTAAAACGTAGCAATGAATCAGACCATGAGTAAGAGATATCTTTTCTTAGGTGTTCTGTACCCCTTAAATATCAACATACGCGTGAACATTGAGAAATAGCTTATTTTGAATAATGGAATGGACTGCTGCTACCCTTCAGCTCCTAATTAAGGGGGAAAAAAATATACACCAAGTCAAAGTTTATTGACAGAGGAATATACTGAGTAGAAACGATATGAGCTGCAATGACCATTAGAGGGGTTACGGAGAACCTAAATGCCAAAATACGCGTGAAAATGAAGAAATAGCCAATTTTGAATAATTAAATGAATATTTTGAATAATGAAATGGACTGCTGCGACCCTTTAAATCCTTATTATAGATATAATTTATATTTCATTTAAAAGCTTATCAAGAGAGGAACAAAAGGTATATAGTCAATATGTTCCGCAACGCATATTAGAGGAGTAACATCGAAATACGCGTGAACATTAAGAAAAAGCTGATTTTGAATAATGGAATGGACTGCTGCAACCCGTTAGATCCTAATAAAAAAAAATTATTCACCAAATAAACACTTATTGATAGAGGAATAAACTAAGTATAAACGATATATGCCGCAATGACCATTAGAGGGGTTACGGAGGACCTCAATGCCAAAATACGCTTTAAAATTAAGAAATTGCCAATTTTGAATAATGGAATGGATATTTTGAAAAATTTAATGGACTTCTAGGACCCTTCAGCCCCTAATGACAGATATACCTTATACCTCATTCGAAAGTTTATTAAGAGAGGAACAAAGGGTATATAGTCAATATGTTCCACAACGTCTATAAGAGGAGTAAAGAAGGACTTAAATATCGAAATACGCGTGAACATTAAGAAATAGCTTGAATATTCTGAACATTCATTTTAGGTGTTTCTTAATCTTCACATGGGCTACGTTTATTCGAATGCCTACCACGTTATCCGTAATATTTTTTCAGATGCCACCTGTTCATTACCTCAAGATTTGATAAATACAGCATGGGAATATAATTACACGAATGTAGAAGACAATACAGAACAATCAACAACTCTCAACTTCGCGACTACAACTCTACAAAATTCCGCCATTAATTTAGACGCTAAGGGGACAACAATTGACGATTGGACTTGCATAAATAGTTTAGGTATCTCCGACACAGAGGCAGTTGTTGTCTTCAAGTAAGAAATATCTACGTATTGACTTTCAAAATCAAATTCATTGTATATGCATAAGTAAGTAATACATTATGTTTGATATGTAGCACAAACAAATGCTGTCAATACATGTTTTAATAAATGAGTTAATGGGAGAATGTTCTGTCGTCCAACAGGATGAAATTGATTCATGAATCCAAGAGAGCAAGTATGGCGTGTATGTATTTGTTCTCTATGTCCAAAGTCACCGTCATAATATTTAGCCACAATTCTCTGAGAAGCGATTCATTTAACTCAAACAAATACACAACTGTGTTAATAGGATATTCAGTTGCAAACATTTCAATAAATTTCGCTTGATTCTTTTTTTTTATTAGCAAACTGCAGATTCTTGAAATTTTAAAATACGGTTGAAGAACAAATAGTCAGACATAAGTTATAGCATACATGTTTTGATATGGTAGTTGCTATTTTCAGTTCAGAAAATTAAGCATTCGAACAATAGATGTCAACGAATTTAGTGTTCAAGACAATTACGACTTTAGGATTTGCGTCTACATTGCTCAATACATTCTGTTTCGCAAGGGAATGCTCCCTCCAAAGTAGTGTCGTATAAAAGTATAAAATATAAACTAGAACTGAAAGAGGACAAATCAAAACTACAAAAACATTACTGTTTTTGAACTGGTAAAATGGAATGAGGAGCACTCTGATCAAAATTGTAATTAACAATGGTTAAACAAAAAGATTAAAGCACAATAACCATATTGCATGAATGTTAAATAACCGATTAAAGTAAATGTGATTTTAATAAGCACAAAATCATAAAAAACAACATTAAGCGAATCGTGATCAAAATGGTAGTAAGACCATATTCACAAATTTGTTTTAGTATCAAGCTGTCCTACTTGTCACACATTGCTGTGGTATTATTATCCATATACTAAAGTTTCAAATTACTACAAATTCCTTGGTTAAACAATTCAAGATTCGCAATTGAATTGCGAAATTGAAACACAACGTCATGGAAGAAAAAAAAATAACACACAAAGAACATACAGGAGGACAATAATACAAACAAAATATCTAAAAAAAAACCTGTAAGGAATCAATATAATTCAGGTGGCTGGAGTCTGAATTAAAAGCTATAGAATCTTTAATAATTTGTCAAAAATAAGGTTTTATAATTTTTTTTCAAAAAGTTAATAAAGAGGATGGGTCACTGGAACTTTTTACGCTAGAAGTTGTGCATAATTGTCAGATTTTGTAGAGATTATGCATAGAAAATCTATTTTATCTTTGTAATGAAAAGAAAACTACAAAATAGAATTTGAAGATGAAATGTGAGATAATAGCTCTTGCTTTATAAGTATTTTGATATGATCGTCACTGACGAGTCTTATGTAGACGAAACGCGCGTCTGGCGTACTAATTTATAATCCTGGTACTTTTAATAAATATCGAACCTATAAAATGCTTTCATGTAAGGAACACAGATTTGGTCATCGTACTTGTTTTCTTGCTACATCATGTACATGTTAGATTTTTATTTTAATTACTTTTACTTTTTATTAAAAAATTACTTAATCTGACGTATCTCCTCTACTATCTGAGTTATCACCCCTTATTTTGCAAGGTTGAATAAAATATTAAACAAAGTATTGTGTTTTTAACAAAATACAGACGAACAAATGATAAAACTTGTAATTTTCTATATTAATAATAAAAGTCTTACACATACTACTCTCAGCATTTACACGTTTAATGAAAGATCCAGACCAATATATTTGTAGTTATCTGCTTTTTCAAAATCCAAGATGGAGATAGATATCCAAGCCACATTAACAATGGGTAATATGAAATAAACAAATCAAAGTTTGTACGGTTTCAACAATCCATGTCATTCAAAATCTGCTGAATACGTTTTTTATTATGATAGTTTTATTTTCAGAATAAAGCAGCATTGGTTTATCATTTAACTTTTTACCGAGAGTAGAAACTAGCTCATCTCAATGTATAAGATAATTAAAATTCATATTGATTAATCAGAAGTTTACTCAGCACAAGAAACTAATCAAGAAGCCAACATTTTCTTTTGGCAATCACCGCTTAGAATTATTGTGTCGTTCATTAAACAAATGTAAATGTAAAACCAATAGGCCTGAGGAATTAGCTTTGTATATACGCATGCATTGGTTTGATAATCCTTATCCTTAAAATTCTAAGCGTCAAAAATGTATTTTATGTGACTATTCGTGAACGTAATTATTGCATATATTCTTTTTGTATTTGTATTTTAGAAGTGACAACAGCTTTTCTGATGGACCTTTCGCAGGAAGTCAGTGGCTATATCTTTGTATGAAATTAACAAAAGTTACCACTGATTTATATTACTTTTACCTTTTGTCAGGTGAGTATCTTGATTTATCTTACCTCCTATACATTTCTTTGAATATGATCGGTTACAAACAACCGAGTGGATACCGTGTATATTTCAAACTAGGTTAGCTAGTGGGGCTTATTTCCATACACGGTTAGTAGTGGAGTTATTTCCATTTATAAAAACATATTCGTACTGCAAAAAAATCTTAATCTTTATTTCTTTAAAAAGATGTCCTGTACCAAGTCAGGAATATGGCCATTGTTATATTATAGTTCGTTCCAGTGTGTGTTACATTTTGACGTTGACTTTCTTCTGTTGTGTCGTTTGTTTCCTCTTATATTTGAGGTGAATTCATCAGATTTCTATCAGACGTGTCACTGTACTTTTCTATTCCGAATTCATGTATTAAGTTTGATGTTATATTTATTATTCTCATCGGATTTTGTCTGATGCCTAGTTCGTTTCTGTGTGTGTTACATTTTAATGTTGGCCATTGTTAATGCGTTTCCCTCAGTTTTAGTTTGAAACCCGGATTTGGTTTTTTTCTATCGATTGATGAGCTTCGAGCAATGTTATAGTACTGTTGCTTTTATTTAAGGTTTCACC
Source organism: Mytilus edulis (assembly GCF_963676685.1). Classification (NCBI taxonomy): domain Eukaryota; kingdom Metazoa; phylum Mollusca; class Bivalvia; order Mytilida; family Mytilidae; genus Mytilus; species Mytilus edulis. Next base: position 54,998,329 of record NC_092351.1, on the reverse strand, counting down.
AGACGACAAAATTGATGTTGAAATATTGAATTAAATTTATAAAATATTTACAGCTAACAAGTTGTTTTCGTTGGCAATTGTTTTTGTATGAAGCAGTTTATTCATGCTACCGATATTGACGACTTGCTCAATTTGATAGGTCTCTCGTCAAAATACAACATGTAAAGATAGTCGACAAATTAGTTACATAGTGAGCTAGTGACGTAATACGATAAACATAGGGCCATAAATCTCCATACAGAGAATTGAGTTTCCCTCTCACCTAAATATGGAATTTACTGACCCTATATATGCAATATTAGGTTATTAGCATACTGTGTATGTAATAGTATACCATTGAAACTCATTCGGATTTCAAGAAACACCAATAATTAACATATACGGTGTTATTCGTGTGATTATATATACCAAGTTCATGAAACAATATCTGTAAAAATGTCGAAAATAAGAATGCATGTAGTTCGTAGATAATATCTTTAACGCAAAATAGATTGCACTAAATAACGTGTGAATACATTTTATGCGTTTACGTTATACATGTACCTCTAGATCTGTTAATGGACTGTTGCTTGTTTGCCAGAGGTATCCCAAGTCCCATAACTAGAACTCTAACACAGGTCAGGATCTACGTATATTTCGTAATTGAAATTTGTTGTAAAGAAATAGAAACTCATTTTCATTTAATTAACTTATGTCCATGTTGATCAGTTCTATTCCTTATACGTATTAGTCTTAAGTGAATTAAGTTTTTGTGTTAATACCTTTTCAATATTTTTATTAGGTTTTGGATTTTTACATATTTCCTGATTCATGCATCTAGTGGATACCAATTGCTACGGTACCCTAACTGATATTTATCTCAACAATTGAATTTTGAGTAGATATCAGTTTGTAATTTATGTTATCGGAAAACTTAAAAAGAGGCGGAAACGCATTTTAAACATATAATCAGTACGGTCAACCAAATAACAAGGATTTTCACATAACTTAACCTCAACTCAACTTCAACTTTACACTTGATATAAACATGGTATAAGTAGACAGTAACCATTTACTAAAAAGTAATCAAATGGAAGGCATTAATAATAATACACTTTAAATCAAAAAATGAAAACTTCAGATGCAAGCGTTGCTTTGAAGATTGATGACATTTCTATCTGTCGCTTTTAAAGGTTGCTGGAATACTACTTAGTTATTTTGCATAATATACTGAGTCACAAAAGTTTAGCAACACTTTTGTTTTTAGTTTTTTTTTGGGGTTGTTTCTTGAAAATAATTAATTAAACATCATTGATATAATCCTTAGTTTAACCTGTAATTTAAAACAGTCGTACTATTTCCCTGGTGATTGATTTTGCGCCATTTCGGCTTTGCACGTCGTGTAATTGATGTTTTACCTTCTGTACCTGTACTTTTAAAACGATATTCAAAATTTCTTTTTCACTAACGTTAAGAAACATACCATTGGTAAGAGAAACATATACACCTTTGAAAAAATTGCATGGGGCGTCAACCAGACCTCCCCGAAAATGACCGTCATAAAGCTTTGGAATAGTTGATGCCGGATTGAGTGTTGCTGACATTGTGGCTCGATTTAATATACATAACGCAACGGTTTAGAGACAAACAAACATATATCGACAAATTGCAACTGCACAGGATATGTCGATATCTCTTAGACAAAAAAAACTATCGTCAAGGGAGGAGCGCTACCTTCGCTTTACGTCAACACGTGACAAGTTTTCTTCCGACCACAAGAGTAGTGCATTGACTTAGGGAAGCTGGTTGTGTGCCTGCCAATCCTTCATTTGTGCACTTAGGGTATGGCTGAGAAATTGAATTTGAATAAAACTATACTCATTTCCGCATTTTGACCCACCAGCACTCCATACAAAGAAAATTCTAATGAATGTGAGTGATAAAAAATCACGTTGCTTCTGACATGTCATAATTCCATTTTGTTATTATCAAAAGTATATCATATATATGTTTTTATGATTTTGTAATAAAATAAAATTTCAAATTTGTGTTGCTAAACTGTTTTGGCTCAGTATACATTAACGTTTTTTTTTTTTAAAGATACATTCACTGGCGTTAGTCCGGACGAGAGAGTGTTCGCTTCTTCAGAAGGTAATCCACCAAATAATAATGATCCAGTCTGTAGTACTTTCTGTCAATATACTGAATCTCCAAATATTCGCACATTGCAAAAACCAGGTAATGTATATATGTATATTCCTCAAATTTTCATATTGAATATTGTTGAGTTGATATTTATTGAAATAACTTGTGTATTTAGCCGTGTACTACCTTTACTGATGATCCAATGTATTAAGAGACATACCAAGGTACAATCCATTTTTTGTTGGAATTGTACATGTAAGAACGCCCGATGTATACTCGTTATTAATGTTTCGGCGATTTTGCTTAAGATATTACGTTCAATCAGAGTAGATTATGTGAAGACACATGAATATGTCTGTCAAATCTAAATGCTGTAACATTGAGTAGGCTGTTTAATAATGTGAAACTACAGTGAAGAAAATATCTCACATGCACTAGCTGTAACTCTTGTACTTGACGAAATGTAAACAGGAAAATAATGTGTATAGCTATTGGCTACCGAATTAGACTATTTACCGGATTTGTTATAACATAAGCAACACGACGGGTGCCACACGTTGAGCAGGCTATGCTTACTTTCCGGAGCACCTGATATCATCCCTTGTTTTGGTGGGTTTCGTGTTGCTTATTGTTTAGTTTTCATGGTTGTGTCATGTGTACTATTGTTAGTCTGCTTGTCTTTTTCATTTTTAGCCATGGCGTTGTCAGTTTATTTTCGATTTATGAGTTTTACTGTCCCTCTTGTATCTTTCGTCCCTCTTTTACAACATCATACAAAAACTAAAGACTGATAAACACGACTCCCAATAGGAGCTAGGGTTGATATCTAGATCTCCGAAAGGTATAATAAAACATGCACCGCATCTACAGGTAAAACAATTTTGTCTTTCAACCAGTTTTTCTCTTTCTTTTCTGCAACAGGTACACATGATGCTTTGCCTAATGGTGCTTCCTTGTGTGAATCCTGTGGTAGTTCCTGTAAAGTTGGTATGTACACATAACTATTCTTAAATGTCATTTTACATCGATTAATATAAACATGTCATTAAAAATGTTGGAAATTGTCGTTAATAAATCATGATATTGGTATCCAACCTATAGCAAATTAAACAAGTCTCATGTACTATTAATTTTATGGGAATTGGAGCTATACAACGTTTTCTAATGTTTATTTGCAAATGAACATAAACTTTGTCGCAATAGAAAGAAACAGTATATTTACTTAAAGGAACACTAGTGTTAATGATTATAGACCACGAAAACATGATTAGATATAAAACGAATAACACAAAATGGTCATACAATCTCATCAAGTCGAAAATAAATCGAAAGACTAAAAGACAAACACCATGATTTTAATAGAAACGTGTAAATGCTTAAAACAATATATGAAATACTGTGCCATAGCATAACTAAAGAGTAATCGAAGTAATGCTTACCATCAGTATACAATGATATATTACTATATCAGATTCTATGTTTGCAACCTCTTGAAAAAAAACTTTATTTTATCATCCTTGCTTTTACTAAATAACAATGTAACTTGTTTTAGCGACTACAGAAATGACTTCAACAGAGTCAACACAGAAAACAACCATACCACCCACCTCTACTGAGATTGACACTGCGATAGAATTAACATCCAAAGAGACAACACCGATAACATCTCAACCAACCACGTCTACTGAAATTGACATTATCACTACAATACAGTCAACAGATATAACACAGATAACATCTCAACCAACCACGTCTACTGAAGTTAACACTATCATAACAATACAATCAACAGAGACAACATATATACCAACAATGCATTCCACGTCTACGGAAACTGTTACTACGGCAGACATGACATCAACAAATGCAAATAAAGAAACAACGATACCAAACACTTCTACTGAATTAGGAACTACAACTAAAGTAGAATCACCCACTACATCACTTGAAATAAATCCACTGCCCACGTCTACTGAAATGGACTCATTGACAGAAACAACAACAAAGGAGACAACACAGACAACTGCCGTTCATTCTACTGTTGTCGATTCGGAAACAACACAAATAACCACAACTCAATTCACTACTAAAGATACGGAAACCACGACGGAGTTGAAAATTTTAACTACAGATTTGAAAGTTGAAACGACATTGGAAACTTTAGTCACAGGTACGCTTCTAAATATCCAGCTGTCTGATTTAGATTATTCTGGAAATAGGAACTTAAAATGTAAATTAATTCATTATTTATCAGCTAAAATACACAATACTGTCAGAAAATAATTTGAAACTTTTCTGGAAGTTTGTAGACGTAAGTAAACTTTTTAAATGCGGATTAACTATTATTCGTTGAATTTTGTTGGTAAAGATGAACACGAAATTGAAAGTTCAACGATCACAAGTTTTGATTTTGAATTATGTACACTTTCGCAAAAAAAACCAAAATAAATTATCCACGAACATGCATGTTTTCCATAATCCACGAAACGGGTACCCATGAAAACAAACGAATTCACAGAAAATCGTAGAAAATGCAATCAGCAAATATATCTAACCCCCTTTAAACGTGCTTTTTGGAAAAATGAAAAAGAATGATAGGATGTAAGTTTTTCCGCATTTATGTATCAAATTGAAAACAGATCTCGAACATCCTTATATAGTTTCATCTGGAAGTGGACTACCTGTCTAGTTACGGAATTTTAAATAATATGAAATAGTTTTTTTTAAATTTTGTGCTCTGCAAAACGTTCTGACAACTTGTTTGAAGTATTTGTATACCGGTCAGTACTATTTTTGAAGACTCGTAAAAAGGAACAACATGATAAGTTGCATAAACAGCTACTTAACAATTCTTGGTTGACTACAAACTTAATAATTAAACAGTATTGAACGAACAACAAGAAAACATATAGACATAACTTTCATTTATAAGACTTCATGATATTATATAAAGTTTGGATTTCTAAGACTGTTTCTGATTACAATTTATTAATAATCGTTAATAACTATCAAACGTACAATTCAAAATGGTAATATCACCTTTTAACGCAAACCTTTTTTTTTAATTTCACAGATACAGAACTATTGAAGCGATATAGTGGTCCTATTATAGTGGGCGGATTAGCAATTTTTGGTTTTGTGCTTGTTATCATTGTTTTCATTTTGCTCAAAGTACGTTCGATGATTGGTAAAGAACGAATCACGTGAGTACTTTCAATTCAGTTATCAAACCCTGATAAAAAGTAAAATATAAAAATACTGAACTCCGTGGAAAATTCAAAACTGAAAGGATAATAACATTACACATGTTTAAACAGTAGCCCAAAACTGAAGGTAAATATGAATTATATTTAATATCTATGATTATCATCGGCTTCGGTATGTAGATTGTCATATACTACTTGTAAGTACTTTATCATCATGTGTAGTTGGGCTCAACGAATCATTATTATTTTGTTTGCATGAAGGTAAGCAATTTTGCAAGATAGTATAAAACGCTGAAGCATAATGCAAAACATCAATTTCATCAAGGTTATTTGTCATCATGATCATAAGCTGTTTAACTATATATAAGGAGTTTGACTCTCCCTCTGGTATCTTTCGTCACTCTTTTAAGTGTGTAAGTCAATAGGACAACTATAAAAAGAAACTATGGAAATTGTTTAAGCGAGTTCAGTCTTATGTAGAACTTTCATTTGACATCAGATATTCAGTCAATCTCGTGGCATTGAGAAGTACAATCAAACACTGGTTACCTTAAGCGAAAAAAATATATTAGACTTCAAGTTTATTACACAAGAAACGTGATTTTAATAAGACGCATCAGTTGCAATCAAATCAAAATATGCAGATGTATGTGTATGCAAAGCTCGGAACGTCTACGTAACCGACTGCCTAATAAAATGTATACAGGTACGTCAGTACAGCTTCATATCGTTTGAAGGAGATCTAAATCACTCAGTCTGACTGAAAAAAAAACCTAACATTATTCAGGTACATTGCATTTTGTTTCGCTCTTGTTGTATCAATGTTCACTAGGGATATTTAAACAATATTTAAATACATATATAAGTAAGCTATGATTGTGGTTGTTAAATTTCATAGAAGCTTTTTTGTGTTCTTAAACAAATATTTAATTGTCTTTGTTTTAATTGAGATTGTGACACGGTGATGACTTCGGTACCCCTATGTTGTCAATTTTACCTAGAATATCTGTTTTCTTGATGCATCGTGGTAAATATAATTGAATTTGATGTGAGAGGTTAAGTGATAAAAAAACAGATTCAATTCACCATTCTCGATATTTAAAAATGCCTGTTCCAAGTCAGGAATATGATAGTTGTTGTTCTTTCTTTTGTTGTGTTTGGTAATTCTATTTTGGCATTTGATTAGAAACTTTCCTTTTTGAATTTTCCTCAGAGTTCAGTGTTTTTTTTGTCATTTTAATTGTTTTTGGTACAGGTATATATAAACTGAAAATATATACGACGGAATACATAACTATTTGACTTTCTTAAAATGAATTATCACATTATATCAAACATTCACAAGTTCAAAATTATGTGTTAAGGTCAGTACTAATATTCTAATCTTACAGCACGCAAATTGTTGCACAAACAAGTCATATATAGTAATATATTCATCCACTTTTCGCTTTGTCTGCTGAATGCATACACGTTGAATTTCCTCTCGTTTTGATATGATATCACTCTTCGGCTCTTGCGTACCGATAAACGAGATTTTAACATGGTAAAATTTCTATTGAATAAATTTACATGTATACAGTTTTTTTCCATTGCAGAAACAAAAAAGACCAGGAATTATGTGGCGTCATCCCGGAAATATACTATATATATAAAGGCAACGACTGTGGATTTCAGAAGATTGCAATTCAGCATTGGGACAATCATTAAAGTTATTCATCAATTATATAGCTTTGTTACTTTATTTACAATAAGAATAATATGATCATGTGTTTAAAATAAGTTGTAAATGCTGCTCTGGATATTTCCATTCTCTGTTTTATCAAAAACATAAAAGTTACTTATAAGTGCAAGCACCCTGCCGACACAAGAACACGTAAAATGTGGTTGAACGTAACATATTCCACATATAAACCGGATGAGAGAAAAGTTGTTCAAGGCAAATTAAAGCGTGCATTTTGGTGAATCTGTTATATTAAAAGAGGTGTTGAATTCAGAAACAATAAATGATGATCAACCAACATTTGGCATCTATATGTGTCTTATCATAGTTATAGTACAAAACATAATGAAATGGTCTACTTCTCCGTGACTATGGAGAAGGCATTTAAATATAAAAAATAACGAAAGTGAATTAGTGTTTGTCCACATGTATTTGTTATATTATTATGTAAAGCGATTTTAATGTTCGCTCTGATTAAGGGGTTGATATTAAGTGTACAATGTGTATATTATATTTGAAATGTAAGTTTACATGTTTAATTTAGGATTGGATGTAGTCGAACTTAAAGATTCAATTTCAAATTAAGCGTACATATCTGTGAATTGATATGATATTCTCGTGCTTGTATTTCCTATCAGGATTCCTTGATCAAGGAATGATGCCCACAAGAAAGTTATTAAACCAATTGCTCCGATGGTGAACTTGAAATCATCCCTTTATACATTTTACGGACGTAATCACTAGTTGATTGACCCGTTTCACAGATAATATCGGATATATTCCTTATGTCGTAACTCAAATCACATTCCCATTTTTATACTACGTTAATTTAGCTTAATTTGGACCAAACACACTGCTAAATCAGCTTACGCGCGATATTAGCTGCCGTGCGAACACCGGGGACTCCACTGTTCCTGTTTCTGTGACAAAAATTACCAGGAAGACAATCATGTCTGAATAATGTTGTACATGTAACACCGTCTTGAAACGTTTTTGTTCATTAATTGCTTCATGACTGATAAAATATCCAGGTACATGTACATTGCATTACTTTAATTTTGCGTACTCTAAGACATCAGTATAACCACCGTAAAAAAGCACACGATACAATTAAACATTTATTCAGGTTAAGTGTCAAATTCGGTAGGCTGTACTAAAAAAATACCAGAGTAAAAATAATCGAGTTAAAATAAATACAAATAAAATAAAGAATGAAAATATGAATGTGTAAAAGGGACAAAAAACCCGACTAAAGACCACGAAACAGCCAAAACCACTAATGGGTCTTCAACTGAGGGACAGTTATCCCACATCTTCAGCTTGCCCTTACATAGAACAACAAAGAGACAGGCGCAAATAATACACAAGTATATAATTATTTGAAAACATGAAGTTCAGATGTAATGTCATGCATAATTAAGTGCAGAAAAAAAGCAGTAGGGAGACTCAAAGAACTAAATAAAAAATAGACGAAATGATCTGATTTTCAAACGTGACATGTTTGGTGGCTCGTAATCGGTTGTCTACAAATATAGTTCCTGTCATTTTGTATGTATCTAAACTTTTAGTACTGTGTTTTTTACATATAAAAATCAAATACTAAAAGTAGTGGTAATGTTATGTCATTTAGTGAACTTTATGATATTTTTGTAATATGCTTCATATCATTGGGGCATTGTGGGGCTATGTGTCAAATTGTATGAAGGGCAACTCTGCCTATTCAAGCAGCGACTAATACCATGTGTCTTGTGACTTCATTTCATGTTTAAGCAGTTCCGAATTAGTAAATTCTTGAGTATACACCAAGACGAGCATCCTTTTTTCAACTTTTGTTTTATCGTGTAGACTGTGCACCTCAAATGTTTTAACTGAAGAAAAAAATGTCTTCACTGGGAACCCCAGAGCTGAAACGTACACACGTCAGGTTAGCAGGGAGATTACTCTGTACCCCTGTTTTTGTCATTTTTGCACATAGAATCTTTACAAACACTGTCAGTCGTTCAGAGTATTGCTTATCAACGACATGTCTACTAATGTAGTGAATGCTGCATTCGAATAGGGACTGTTCGATTCATTCTCAGAAATTTTGCAATCATCGAACATAGAAAACACCCTTTTCCATTCAAAATAGATATTCTACATTATAAGGTGTCGACGTTAAGTTAGGAATGGAACTTGAATGACATTCAGAAGTTAAATTGGTACAAGACTTCAACAAAAGGTTGCCACATATGCAATATGATGGACACACCAACCTTCAAAAATAGGTCCCTTCTATGTTGCTTTTAATCCTAAAACATCTTCTAAATTTTTAGCTCTCATTTTAACTAGTTTACAAATGTTAAAATTTATATTTCTTTTAAATTTTTCTATTCTTTAATGTATTTCAGTATTACAAAGATTAATAAGATATATATATATATCCAGCGGCACATATTACAGTCATATCCAGATTCATCATTTTACGATGCTTGAAAATTCCTATTGTTAAATTCAATTTCTAATAAATATCGCCTTGTTTTAATATGATCTGTGTGTAAAACGTCTGACATAAAAAAAAATGATTGATTCATTCATTGTTAATCGTTAACGCCACTTTAATCATTGTTTTGCTATTTTATGGTGGCTAGACTTTTTATGGCGAAGAAAGCTTGAAAACTCGGACAGAACTACTGATCTTCGGCAAGGAAACTGTCAAACATAGGTTCAAGTCGAACCAAGCTACCACGTTTAGGGTTCGAACCCTGAAATAAGCAATGAAGCTATAGTTTGTACTAATGACAGAATCTTTTTTCTCACTTTATTCAGTTTTCGTTTGATAGATAGTTTTTTTTTGTCTTTTAGTTATTCGAATTGAATATAGCAAGCGGTTTTGAAAAGAATTGAAGAAAAACAACAAACGGTAGCTGAAGGTGTAGTTCTTTAAAAGATATTTTTGTCCTTGAAATGCTGTCTCGTTGAAGGAAACTCGTGTATATCTGGCTTACAGCTACACTCAAACCAAGCACATATCCTTGATTATTAATATTGCTAGGTTGCTGTCTAATTGGCGTCTACTTTATATTGTCACATTGATGCACAATACACAATTATATATTTGAAAACATGAAGTTAAGATGTAATGTCATGCATAATTAAGTGCAGAAAAAAAGCAGTAGGGAGACTCAAAGAACTAAATAAAAAAATAGACGAAATGATCTGATTTTCAAACGTGACATGTTTGGTGGCTCGTAATCGGTTGTCTACAAATATAGTTCCTGTCATTTTGTATGTATCTAAACTTTTAGTACTGTGTTTTTTACATATAAAAATCAAATACTAAAAGTAGTGGTAATGTTATGTCATTTAGTGAACTTTATGATATTTTTGTAATATGCTTCATATCATTGGGGCATTGTTGGGCTATGTGTCAAATTGTATGAAGGGCAACTCTGCCTATTCAAGCAGCGACTAATCCAATGTGTCTTGTGACTTCGTTTCATGTTTAAGCAGTTCCGAATTAGTAAATTCTTGAGTATACACCAAGACGAGCATCCTTTTTTCAACTTTTGTTTCATCGTGTAGACTGCGCAACTCAAATGTTTTAACTGACGAAAAAAATATCTTCACTGGGAACCCCAGAGCTGAAACGTACACACGTCAGGTTAACAGGGAGATTACTCTGTACCCCTGTTTTTTGTCATTTTTGCACATAGAATCTTTACAAACACTGTCAGTCGTTCAGAGTATTGCTTATCAACGACATGTCTACTAATGTAGTGAATGCTGCATTCGAATAGGGACTGTTCGATTCATTCTCAGAAATTTTGCAATCATCGAACATAGAAAACACCCTTTTCCATTCAAAATAGATATTCTACATTATAAGGTGTCGACGTTAAGTTAGGAATGGAACTTGAATGACTTTTAGACATGTTAGAAGTTAAATTGGTACAAGACTTTAACAAAAGGTTGCCACGTATGCAATATGATGGACACACCAACCTTCAAAAATAGGTCTCTTTGTTGCTTTGTCCTTTTAATCCTAAAACATCTTCTAAATTTTTAGCTCTCATCTTAACTAGTTTACAAATGTTAAAATTTATATTTCTTTTAAATTTTTCTATTCTTTAATGTATTTCAGTATAACAAAGATTAATAAGATATATATATATATATCCAGCGGCACATATTACAGTCATATCCAGATTCATCATTTTACGATGCTTGAAAATTCCTATTGATAAATTCAATTTCAAATAAATATCGCCTTGTTTTAATCTGATCTGTGTGTGAAATGTCTGACATAAAAAATGATTGATTCATTCATTGTTAATCTTTAACGCCACTTTAATCATTGTTTTGCTATTTTATGATGGCCAGACTTTTTATGGCGAAGAAAGCTTGAAAACTCGAACAAAACTACTGATCTTCGGCTAGGAAACTGTGAAACATAGGTTTAAGTCGAACCAAGCTACCACGTTTAGGGTTCGAACCCTGAAATAAGCAATGAAGCTATAGTTTGTACTAATGACAGAATCTTTTTTTCTCACTTTATTCAGTTTTCGTTTGATAGATAGTTTTTTTTTGTCTTTTAGTTATTCGAATTGAATATAGCAAGCGGTTTTAAAAAGAATTGAAGAAAAACAACAAACGGTTGCTGAAGGTGTAGTTCTTTAAAAGATATTTTTGTCGTTGAAATGCTGTCTCGTTGAAGGAAACTCGTGTATATCTGGCTTACAGCTACACTCAAACCAAGCACACATCCTTGATTATTAATGTTGCTAGGTTGCTGTCTAATTGGCGTCTACTTCATATTGTCACATTGATGCACAATACACAATTATATATTTGAAAACATGAAGTTAAGATGTAATGTCATGCATAATTAAGTGCAGAAAAAAAGCAGTAGGGAGACTCAAAGAACTAAACAAAAAATAGACCAAATGATCTGATTTTCAAACGTGACATGTTTGGTGGCTCGTACAAATATAGTCCCTGTCATTTTGTATGTATCTACACTTTTAGTACTGTGTTTTTTACATATAAAAATCAAATACTAAAAGTAGTGGTAATGTTATGTCTTTTAGTGAACTTTATATTTTTGTAATATGCTTTATATCATTGGGGCATTGTGGGGCTATGTGTCAAATTGTATGAAGAGCAACTCTGCCTATTCAAGCAGCGACTATTCCCATGTGTCTTGTGACTTCATTTCATGTTTAAGCAGTTCCGAATTAGTAAATTCTTGAGTATACACCAAGACGAGCATCCTTTTTCAACTTTTTTTTCGTCCTGTAGACTGAGCACCTCAAATGTTTTAACTGACGAAAAAAATGTCGTCACTGGGAACCCCAGAGCTGAAATGTACACACGTCAGGATAGCAGGGACGATACTCTGTACCCCTGTTTTTGTCATTTTTGCACATAGAATCTTTACAAAAACTGTCAGTCGTTCAGAGTATTGCTTATCAACGACATGTCTACTAATGTAGTGAATGCTGCATTCGAATAGGGACTGTTCGATTCATTCTCAGAAATTTTGCAATCGTCGAACATAGAAAACACTCTTTTCCATTCTAAATAGATATTCTACATTATAAGGTGTCGACGTGAAGTTAGGAATGGAACTTGAATGACTTTTAAAAGTTAAATTGGTACAAGACTTTAACAAAAGGTTGCCACATATGCAATATGATGGGCACACCAACCTTCAAAAATAGTTCCCTTCTATGTTGCTTTGTCCTTTTAATCCTAAAACATCTTCTAATTTTTTAGCTCTCATCTTAACTAGTTTACAAATGTTAAAATTTATATTTCTTTTAAATTTTTCTATTCTTTAATGTATTTCAGTATTACAAAGATTAATAAGTTATATATATATATATATATATATATATATATATATATATATATATATATATCCAGCGGCACATATTACAGTCATATCCAGATTCATCATTTTACGATGCTTGAAAATTCCTATTGATAAATTCAATTTCAAATAAATATCGCCTTGTTTTAATATGATCTGTGTGTGAAACGTCTTACATAAAAAATGATTGATTCATTCATTGTTAATCTTTAACGCCAATTTAATCATTGTTTTGCTATTTTATGGTGGCCAGACTTTTTATGGCGAAGAAAGCTTGAAAACTCGAACAGAACTACTGATCTTCGGCTAGGAAACTGTGAAACATAGGTTTAAGTCGAACCAAGCTACCACGTTTAGGGTTCGAACCCTGAAATAAGCAATGAAGCTATAGTTTGTACTAATGACAGAATCTTTTTTTCTCACTTTATTCAGTTTCGTTTGATAGATATTTTTTTTGTCTTTTAGTTATTCGAATTGAATATAGCAAGCGGTTTTAAAAAGAATTGAAGAAAAACAACAAACGGTAGCTGAAGGTGTAGTTCTTTTAAGATATTTTTGTCGTTGAAATGCTGTCTCGTTGAAGGAAACTCGTGTATATCTGGCTTACAGCTACACTCAAACCAAGCACATATCCTTTATTATTAATATTGCTAGGTTGCTGTCTAATTGGCGTCTACTTCATATTGTCACATTGATGCACAATACACAATTATATATTTGAAAACATGAAGTTAAGATGTAATGTCATGCATAATTAAGTGCAGAAAAAAAGCAGTAGGGAGACTCAAAGAACTAAATAAAAAAATAGACGAAATGATCTGATTTTCAAACGTGACATGTTTGGTGGCTCGTAATCGGTTGTCTACAAATATAGTTCCTGTCATTTTGTATGTATCTAAACTTTAAGTACTGTGTTTTTTACATATAAAAATCAAATACTAAAAGTAGTGGTAATGTTATGTCATTTAGTGAACTTTATGATATTTTTGTAATATGCTTTATATCATTGGGGCATTGTTGGGCTATGTGTCAAATTGTATGAAGGGCAACTCTGCCTATTCAAGCAGCGACTAATCCAATGTGTCTTGTGACTTCATTTCATGTTTAAGCAGTTCCGAATTAGTAAATTCTTGAGTATACACCAAGACGAGCATCCTTTTTTCAACTTTTGTTCATCGTGTAGACTGTGCACCTCAAATGTTTTAACTGACGAAAAAAATATCTTCACTGGGAACCCCAGAGCTGAAACGTACACACGTCAGGTTAGCAGGGAGATTACTCTGTACCCCTGTTTTTTGTCATTTTTGCACATAGAATCTTTACAAACACTGTCAGTCGTTCAGAGTATTGCTTATCAACGACATGTCTACTAATGTAGTGAATGCTGCATTCGAATAGGGACTGTTCGATTCATTCTCAGAAATTTTGCAATCATCGAACATAGAAAACACCCTTTTCCATTCAAAATAGATATTCTACATTATAAGGTGTCGACGTTAAGTTAGGAATGGAACTTGAATGACTTTTAGACATGTTAGAAGTTAAATTGGTACAAGACTTTAACAAAAGGTTGCCACATATGCAATATGATGGACACACCAACCTTCAAAAATAGGTCCCTTCTATGTTGCTTTGTCCTTTTAATCCTAAAACATCTTCTAAATTTTTAGCTCTCATTTTAACTAGTTTACAAATGTTAAAATTTATATTTCTTTTAAATTTTTCTACTCTTTAATGTATTTCAGTATTACAAAGATTAATAAGATATATATATATATATCCAGCGGCACATATTACAGTCATATCCAGATTCATCATTTTACGATGCTTGAAAATTCCTATTGTTAAATTCAATTTCAAATAAATATCGCCTTGTTTTAATATGATCTGTGTGTGAAACGTCTGACATAAAAAATGATTCATTCATTCATTGTTAATATTTAACGCCACTTTAATCATTGTTTTGCTATTTTATGGTGGCCAGACTTTTTATGGCGAAGAAAGCTTGAAAACTCGGACAGAACTACTGATCTTCGGCTAGGAAACTGTCAAACATAGGTTCAAGTCGAACCAAGCTACCACGTTTAGGGTTCGAACCCTGAAATAAGCAATGAAGCTATAGTTTGTACTAATGACAGAATCTTTTTTCTCACTTTATTCAGTTTTCGTTTGATAGATAGTTTTTTTGTCTTTTAGTTATTCGAATTGAATATAGCAAGCGGTTTTGAAAAGAATTGAAGAAAAACAACAAACGGTAGCTGAAGGTGTAGTTCTTTAAAAGATATTTTTGTCGTTGAAATGCTGTCTCGTTGAAGGAAACTCGTGTATATCTGGCTTACAGCTACACTCAAACCAAGCACATATCCTTGATTATTAATATTGCTAGGTTGCTGTCTAATTGGCGTCCACTTCATATTGTCACATTGATGCACAATACACAATTATATATTTGAAAACATGAAGTTAAGATGTAATGTCATGCATAATTAGGTGCAGAAAAAAAGCAGTAGGGAGACTCAAAGAACTAAATAAAAAATAGACGAAATGATCTGATTTTCAAACGTGACATGTTTGGTGGCTCGTAATCGGTTGTCTACAAATATAGTCCCTGTCATTTTGTATGTATCTAAACTTTTAGTACTGTGTTTTTTACATATAAAAATCAAATACTAAAAGTAGTGGTAATGTTATGTCTTTTAGTGAACTTTATGATATTTTTGTAATATGCTTTATATCATTGGGGCATTGTGGGGCTATGTATGAAATTGTATGAAGAGCAACTCTGCCTATTCAAGCAGCGACTATTCCCATGTGTCTTGTGACTTCATTTCATGTTTAAGCAGTTCCGAATTAGTAAATTCTTGAGTATACACCAAGACGAGCATCCTTTTTTCAACTTTTGTTTCATCGTGTAGACTGTGCACCTCAAATGTTTTAACTGAAGAAAAAAATGTCTTCACTGGGAACCCCAGAGCTGAAACGTACACACGTCAGGTTAGCAGGGAGATTACTCTGTACCCCTGTTTTTGTCATTTTTGCACATAGAATCTTTACAAACACTGTCAGTCGTTCAGAGTATTGCTTATCAACGACATGTCTACTAATGTAGTGAATGCTGCATTCGAATAGGGACTGTTCGATTCATTCGCAAAAATTTTGCAATCGTCGAACATAGAAAACACCCTTTTCCATTCAAAATAGATATTTTACATTATAAGGTGTCGACGTGAGGTTAGGAATGGAACTTGAATGACTTTTAAAAGTTAAATTGGTACAAGACTTTAACAAAAGGTTGCCACATATACAATATGATGGACACACCAACCTTCAAAAATAGGTCCCTTCTATGTTGCTTTGTACTTTTAATCCTAAAACATCTTCTAAATTTTTAGCTCTCATCTTAACTAGTTTACAAATGTTAAAATTTATATTTCTTTTAAATTTTTCTATTCTTTAATGTATTTCAGTATTACAAAGATTAATAAGATACATATATATATATCCAGCGGCACATATTACAGTCATATCCAGATTCATCATTTTACGATGCTTGAAAATTCCTATTGTTAAATTCAACTTCAAATAAATATCGCCTTGTTTTAATATGATCTGTGTGTGTGAAACGTCTGACATACAAAATGATTGATTCATTCATTGTTAATCTTTAACGCCACTTTAATCACTGTTTTGCTATTTTATGGTGGCCAGACTTTTTATGGCGAAGAAAGTTTGAAAACTCGAACAGAACTACTGATCTTCGGCTAGGAAACTGTCAAACATAGGTTTAAGTCGAACCAAGCTACCACGTTTAGGGTTCGAACCCTGAAATAAGCAATGAAGCTATAGTTTGTACTAATGACAGAATCTTTTTTCTCACTTTATTCAGTTTTCGTTTGATAGATAGTTTTTTTTTGTCTCATAGTTATTCGAATTGAATATAGCAAGCGGTTTTAAAAAGAATTGAAGAAAAACAACAAACGGTAGCTGAAGGTGTAGTTCTTTAAAAGATATGTTTGTCGTTGAAATGCTGTCTCGTTGAAAGAAACTCGTGTATATCTGGCTTACAGCTACACTCAAACCAAGCACATATCCTTGATTATTAATGTTGCTAGGTTGCCGTCTAATTGGCGTCTAGTTCATATTGTCACATTGATGCACAATACACAATTATATATTTGAAAACATGAAATTAAGATGTAATGTCATGCATAATTAGGTGCAGAAAAAAAGCAGTAGGGAGACTCAAAGAACTAAATAAAAAATAGACGAAATGATCTGATTTTTAAACGTGACATGTTTGGTGGCTCGTAATCGCGATCGGTTGTCTACAAATATAGTTCCTGTCATTTTGTATGTATCTAAACTTTTAGTACTGTGTTTTATACATATAAAAATCAAATACTAAAAGTAGTGGTAATGTTATGTCTTTTATAGTAAGCGGTGTAAAACAAAATTGGAGAAAAACAACAAACGGTAGCTGAAGGTATAGTTCTTTAAAAGTTATTTTTGTCGTTGAAATGCTGTCTCGTTAAAGGAAACTCGTGTATATCTGGCTTACAGCTACACTCAAACCAAGCACATATCCTTGATTATTAATATTGCTAGGTTGCTGTCTAATTGGCGTCTACCTCATATTGTCACATTGATGCACAATACACAATTATATATTTGAAAACATGAAGTTAAGATGTAATGTCATGCATAATTAGGTGCAGAAAAAAAGCAGTAGGGAGACTCAAAGAACTAAATAAAAAATAGACGAAATGATCTGATTTTCAAACGTGACATGTTTGGTGGCTCGTAATCGCGATCGGTTGTCTACAAATATAGTTCCTGTCATTTTGTATGTATCTAAACTTTTCGTACTGTGTTTTATACATATAAAAATCAAATACTAAAAGTAGTGGTAATGTTATGTCTGTTAAAGTAAGCGGTGTAAAAAAAAAATTGGAGAAAAACAACAAACGGTAGCTGAAGGTATAGTTCTTTAAAAGTTATTTTTGTCGTTGAAATGCTGTCTCGTTAAAGGAAACTCGTGTATATCTGGCTTACAGCTACACTCAAACCAAGCACATATCCTTGATTATTAATATTGCTAGGTTGCCGTCTAATTGGCGTCTACTTCATATTGTCACATTGATGCACAATACACAAGTAAATATTTTAAACATGAAAGTTACCAAAATCTATGACAAACAAGATTTTCATTGAGAAATAATCATCTTCCCTAAACCTTAGTAACAATATACTATTTAAACCATCATATTGGATATATATTTCCCAACGTATTTGGTATTCAATAACTTCCAGCTGCTACTCAGACTGTGTAAAACGTGACCAGTGTCTGAGTGGAAAGTTGATGAACTAGGGGTATGCCATAGAACGTCTCGTCATTTAAAAAAACATCAAAAGGAACCAAAACCATGTTCACAAATAGTACACGATGATCTTGAAATATACAGTATTGATCTTTACGTTGTTTATCATCTGAATAACGTGTTATAGTATTCTAGTATATGTCTTTATGAATATTACTTTTATATTTCTATTTGACGTGGCTCCGTACTTATACATTCCGTCATTGTGTATTATGTTCTATGCCGGTTTGCCTTTCAGTTTTGTTAATGAGCTTTGTATATATGTTTTTTTGTGGGTTTTTACCATTACATATGACATGGCTATGAACTGATACATGCCGAATGGTGTAGTTAAATTTATGTATGAGCCTTTTTGTGTTTATTTGATAAACATTTGTTTGTTTTTATAATGATGGCGATTATTACACAATGTTGACTGCTGTACACTAAATGTTGACATTTTAACCTATATGGTGTGTTTGTTTTGTCCATAAATCGTTATTAATTAAAAAAAAAATTGTATGCGACGTTCAAACAAATGAAAGGGTAAGCTAACTATTAAACCAGATTGAATTATCTATATCAGAAAATACATTTACCAAGTTATGTAACAGTTGTTATTCATTCGTTTGATGTATTCTAGCATTTGATTTTGTCATTTATTTACGAACTTTCTATGTTCAATGTTTACTCGGAATTGGTTATTTTTGTTATTTTACTTTTAATTAAACTTTAACCATTGATGCAGAAACTGAAAGAATATCATCCCGCTTCAAATTCCATTATTTTTATATTTTAAAGCTAGATTTTTATTTATTGACATTCAAATTTCATCTAAAAAACAGAAAAAGATATGGGTCAAGTGAACTACCTATATAATGTCATTATAACAGGATAGGCGCGTTTGCTAATAGACATAATCTTTGGCTAAATTATTGAACTTCTCACTCGTAATACATTTAATTTAGTTGACCAATTATTTAATAAAAAAAGGTTTGACATACTATCATCATATTCATGAATATGTGCTCTAAAATAAAAGTCCCTTTTTATATGCAGATAGTATATTTCTTTTACACTACTAGTATACTAATTGGGGGCTATGATGAACTTTGAAAAGAAAAGACAGTAAGAGACACTTGTTGCCAACGAACAAACCCCACAAAGACAGGCTGAAAATTTAAGTCAAAGAAGTCAGATAAAAAAGGCAGATCCGATTAGAGTGAAAAATAAAAAAAAATGCAGGACAGAGACTACAACTAAAAAGAAATGCAGGACAATATGTTTTATCCTAGTCCCCCCCTCCCAAACTCCCTGCCCCCTTTTTCCATTAAGATCAAATGATAGTCCCTTTCCAATGATTTGTATAGTATAGTTCTATACAAACCCTTGATTTATTACAAAACACAGCAGAGGTAGATTAAGGGGTAGTCCCGGGGGCCTCGCCCCAAACCCTCTTGAGGGAAAAAATTGGTTGATTATATATGGATTCACTGAAGCATTAGTCGAACAGACCCCTCTTATGAACATTTTGTATCCGCCACTTCTCAGAGTAGAGGTGGCTAGGTACTTAAAAATAAAAAAAAAAAGGAACAAAGTACAGATTTGAGAGTATCTACTGTTGTTTCATATACTAGTATATTTGAAATGAAGATGAAATACGTAAGCCAATATTCTAATGTAACATACATTTCCCATGACATTTTTGTGTGTATTTTACAAGGCAAAACCGAATATTGCCAATCGTTTTATTTCACGGCGTCAACAGATTTTATTTTGGGCTCTACAATTCAAAAGTAAAACAATATCTTTATTGTATCCATTCACTTCACAAATCTACCTATTTCATCCGTTTTTTATAGCTTATCTTTTAAAATATACAGGTATATTTAAATATCGCCCTCCCATCAAAGTGGTTCATATTAATTGAAACAGCTCCCCTTTACAAAAACTTCAAAGATTTTATTACTCGTCAAAAAGTTTCTGGCAGTATTTTATTTAAACTGACGTGCTTATGGCAAAAATTGATTGGTCGGTGCCCACTCCCTCCCCCCTCCCCTCTTTACGAAAATTTCTGGATCAACCAATATATGTATAGTTGTTTACAGTAACCTATCTGGAATACTCTATCTTAAGTATCAATGGAATGATATTCAATCATTCTTTTTTATGACACGTGATAGATTTTTTATTTTTCTTCTTCATGTAACAAAAATTATCTTAATTCAGCGTCCTATTTAAAGCGGTATATATTGATTTCATTAATTGTATAGTGTCTGATGCGGTTTACTGAAACTTTTATGGAATACTCTATTTTAATTATACAACGTCAAAAGAGAAATTAACAATTTGTTAAATACGATTATGTATTGAGTCTATATAGACAACATTCAACTCAAACATGCTTTCATTTAAAGACACAAGATACTAAAAAATGTTAAGCTTTTTCACATTTAAATTTAAAGTTGAGTTTACTTGGTGAGAATGGATTATATAAATATGTGATATATCATTAATGAGCATTAAAACTTTGAAGTTCTGATTTTTTTCCAGATATAATATATAATTATAATACATGCTTGTCACACATAATTGGACGTAACGTGGGAGGAACATTCTGTTTTCTATGCTTTTATTTCATTTGCTGCTCGATACATACAGGAGTTTCTCAGGAAGGTTACATTATATATATATATATATATATATATATATCGTGCTCATCTCTTTATTTAACGTAAAATCTATCAACGCATTTGGCTCAATATCTTTAATTGTTTTTACATAGGCGGAAATGGTAACTTTTTTCCTGTAGCTCAGTCCATATCGTAAACTTGGATATGTATGATAGCTCGTTTCGAAGCTGTGACATTTTCACATAATGTGGTTAAATTTTCGGGGTACGAAGTGAGATTACTTTTTCCGTAAATTAGCAAACCCCGAACATCCTTTTGTGATGCGGCTCCTTGTGGTAAAATATCCCCTTTTTAACACAATAAGTTCTTTGAAAATTTAATACTTTGAACACATTCAATAGCTCCATAGTTTTTACACATTTATTCTATGTTCCTCTACTTTCCTAATCACTACAAATAATTAAGTTCAGTCATTTGTTAAAAATAGAAACATGTCCAATATCACTACACAGAGATTTTTTCTTTACACGTGACTTTTGAGTTCCTCATTTCGAGGCGCATTAGGGATGTTGTCCCATTTGTACTGCGGTTACTTTATGAAAAATAATCGTTTTCAAATACAAAAAAAAATCTATTTGAAATAAAGTTTATTTCTTTAAAAACTAATGAATTATATGGTTTATAAAAACTGTTTAGAAGTTATGATTTCTTTTCTCGATGTTATATTCATGCACAGTATATATAAAATACATGATTGTAACACATAATTGGACGATACGTCGGAGGAACATTCCATTGTGTATGCTATTATTTCATTGAATTGGCTGCTCGATACTTATAGAAGCTTCTTAGGAACGTTCCATTGCATTTGTCATGCTCATCAAGCGACCCTTTATCGGCTTAAGTGTATTCGCCTTTAATTGGTTGGTTAATTTATTCAAATAGTGGTTTATAATTGATCATTAGGTCTCTGTGATATGAGAACATATGGTAGTTTTCACCCTCCTATCATCCTTTCCTACTATATCTGAACAGAACAATATGACCCCCTTTGCAAAAAGTTTAAAACGAAATTGTTTGATATTCAATGATCATACAGTTGTAATATATCTCATTATTATGCTTCCTCAACAAATGTACAAGGCAATGTAATGTAAATTAATATGTTTTTCTCTTTACCTTTGTTCAACTAAGTGATACCAGAATAAAATGGTATATATCAATAAAAGAGTTGTAAATTTTTTGAAAACTGCTCTTGTTTGAATAACTGGTGTGTTTTTCCCTCCATAACCGTTACAGTATATTTTTGATCCCCGCAAGATATCGCTCAATACCAGCCGTCATTCTTTGTCTGATTCTGCTTATCGCTTTCGGTGTACAATTCCTGAAAGTGTTTTTTATCAGGAATGTTTAGGACCAAATTTAATTTGAAAATAAGTGCTGATCAACTTCATTTAGTATTAAAAAAAGTTTAACTAAACATATTCACTCGACTAGTACATATTTTTTGTTTATGGGTCAGTCTCCGGATAGGGGATTTCGAACAGTGTTGAAGACCCGTTGGTGCACCTCGGCTATTTTCTGCTCTTTAGATGAAAAGTTGTCTATTTGATATATTATCAATTTCCATTCTCAATTTTTTCAAAAAAAATATGCATTTTTATAACATTAACTGTATCATGTGTATTGAAAAAGGCTTTGCAAGATCACATCAATTGTTTACTCAATGCTTATACATTGTAACAGCGAAAGAGTTATGACACTCTGAAGTATGGATTACATGGGAATTACAATGTAAGTTCTAAAGACCAGATTTCTCTTTTTTTTATTAATGTTGTAAAGTTTGTAATCAACAAAACAAGAACTATTCCTTGCAAAAAATACAGTAATTCATGTAATCCACCCAATGTGCGGTATATAGAAGGCGCTCTCGTAGACGAGAATAGTAATAATTCAATCGCATTATTTAAAAAAAAATTGAATCGTTATGCAGGCAACATCTGTACTATTTTTCATTATTAATACGCCAACCGTCTCCTTGATCGTACTTAACAGTTTTTACACAGGATCAGCAGCCATTTGTTGGTTCAATGCATTACGTATGCCATTTACTGATATACAAAAGTAGGCCCGTGATCACGATCATCTCAGTTTATATTTAAATTGTATTTTTTTAGAATTATGAATAGATCACCTGACCAGTTACTCCCACGGTCAACTCGTTTTCTCCACTTCTGATTATTAAGCTTGTTATGAAGCTTTTAACAGTAGACCTAACGGTCCGACAAATTCATCAATAAAGAAAGCATTTAAGGAGGCTCGCTAGTATAAAAAAAAATCAGCAAAAAATTAAACATTTGTTTTTTCATTACAAATTTTATTTGTTACACTTTTTAGTCTATTAGTAATTACTTTATACTATGGTACAAAAATCACCTAGACAAATCGATTTGGTTTGGCCACAGATGACTTTAAAAATGTTTATATCATTGTAAAAGCTCCAATTTATTTCCCTTTGGTGCAAAAATGTAATTTTTTGACGTTTAAATTGAAATATTTTTTTAACTCTTCGGTGACCTTTATTTTTTATTATTGTTTTCAAACAAGCTGTACATAAACTAAACATCGAAGCAAAAGAAGAATATGACTCTACCACAGAAACTAGTTATTTAATGTATCGCTTTCGGTGTACAATTCCTGAAAGTGTTTTTTATCATGAATGTTTAGGACCAAATCTAATTTGAAAATAAGTGCTGATCAACTTCATTTAGTATTAACTAAAGTTATACTAAACATATTCACTCGACTAGTACATATTTTTTTGTTTATGGGTCAGTCTCCGGGTAGGGGATTTCGAACAGTGTTGAAGACCCGTTGGTGGACCTCGGCTGTTTTCTGCTCTTTAGACGGAAAGTTGTCTATTTGATACATTATCAATTTCCATTCTCAATTTTATCAAAAAAGTTATGCATTTTTATAAAATTAACTGTATTGAAAAATGGCAAAGAAATTTTGAATTCAGAAGATTGCAATTAAGCATTGGTTTTACCAAATTAGCTTTTGTAATGAGATATACACACCATGAATAATATGATATTACCATTTTTTTATGATTTTACATGCTGCTTTAAATTTAGAATATTTTAATTTGGTATTCAAATAAACTAAATTTTCATAATATATTTAAAAAAAATATTTATAATTTATTTTAGAAGGTTTATAGAATTTAATCCGTCTATTGAATTTAATCCGTCTATTGAATAATTGTTCATACTCAGTTTTCATCTTGAAAAAAACAACTAAATACTACATAAAACTATACTTTTCGATTGACACATCTTATTTTTACAGAATCTCACCTTTCATTTACTGTATTGAAAAATCCAGGGGCGAACCCAACCACTTTTAAATGGGGGTTCCTAACCCAGGACAAAAAGGGGGGGGGGGGGTTCCAACTATATGTCCTCATTCAAATACATTGATCGTCCATCCCGACCCTCCCCCTGAATCCGCGCCTGAGGCAAAGGAATGACGAATTCGTGTCTATAAGAATACATGTAATACTCATTTTAGCTTATTAACAAATACTTCATATACGTAACATCATAAACGGATACGTCCTCGATACGTGAGTTCTGCAACAGCTCTATTATCCAGTATATATATTAACCACCTAGCTATATTATACAGAAATGCAAATTAATCACATTGTCATTTCCACTCACCTATGTAAGGAATGTAAACAAATCAGTTTGATCTATTTATATATGTTTGCTTTGACTTTATAAATCACTGTATAAGTAAAGTCAAACCAACTCAACCAAATAGTAATAATGGCTCAATATATATCATATGCAGGTGAAAGTATTTGATCAAAATTCATGCAACTTTTTTCTCAAAGTCTCTGACATTTTTGGTTCTTTTGTACGTGTTCTCTGTTCGAATATATCTTTCATAATTGGTTTCAAAGTACGTGGAAAACTGCGTAATAAAGTAGCGTTTTTCTTATTATTGAGACATTAGCGAACGAGTCGTTAGGATGTAAAGGATGCATTATAACAGGAAACCTATTGCACTTATTGTTAATTCCAACAACCCCCCCCCCCCCCCTTTCAGTATCTTTTAATGGTTGATTGCGATAACAATTGCGAGGGAAAAATACACTAAAACAGTTAGGTAGTTACATAATCATTTTAACGCGTGGTGGGGGACGTAAAAATACCGAGCGTACGTCCGTCCATTCTTGTATTAAAGCGCTCTCACGGGAACAATTCTTGTCAGATTTTTATAAAATTTATACTATACGTTAATATCAGCAATATCTCGGACAATTTCTGAAATGGTGGACGATCGACTTTTTTTAAAGACTTATGCCTCTAGGGAATATTAAAGGAGTCGGTCCAGTTTTTGGCCTCAAATTTCAGGTTCATTTGTAGAAAGATTTGAACACTCTTGAAACACTTAAGTGTCTACTTCAGTCGATTCAATGAGTGTATGTGAAAGATTTGAACTGATTTAATCATTAAAGACGCTCAAATTCAAGATTAGAAATGCACGCTCTATCAAATATGCCATAATAAAATTATCTTTCAGTGGACAAAGATATCTGTGTCATGTCATTTTCGTATCACAGACTTTTACTTTTGTTATCTAAATCGAAAATTGGGCGACAAAATTCAATTTTGATGCAAATTTGTTTGGTCTGGATGCCGTGAGCTAGTTTACATACACAACTGATATTTTGTCACACAAATCAGCTTTGCGTTTATTTTTGTGAAGACAAAATTGAGTTTTGTTATAAAAAAAAAGTTAAAATTTTACAAAAGTAAATTTTAAGTCACAAAAGTCAATTTTTGTCACAAAGGTTAATTTTGTATGCCTTTGTATTTGCCATTAAAACAATCTAAAAATAACGACAAAAGCCTTATGTCTTCCTAAGTTGAAGCATTGAGCCTTATACATGTACATCGTGAATATTGTTGATAAAAGACAAAAAGTATCTTAAATCGATATAGATTTTAGAGAAAGCGCTTGCAAAAAGACGTGAGTAGTGTAATGTACATGTAGTGTAATACATTTAGACATGTGCATCTGATTTGAACCGCGAATGAACTATAATATTGCTTGTCTTCCTCTGATAAAGCGATTCTGAAATATCGTGAGCCTAAATCCATCAACTGGAAATACAGATGAATTCAGTCGAGGATTATGCCAGGCAATGCGGCTGAACGCGAGAAAGAAGACGTTGTTGAACCCAATCACAATATAAACACTCATAAAAAGATGGACCAAGCATAGTATAAGGAGATGTTGTCTGCCTCACACCTAAAGCCAATTCATTACTCCAAATGACTTTACTTATACTGGCCTATTATATATATTCTGATAGTTTGAAGCCGTCTTTCTTTTATCAAACAACTGTCATGCATTAAATTGTCGCTTTTATTTTTTGAAATATGGCTTATTAGTTTTTTCAAAAGGAGAATATTTGCATAGGAAGCAATCAAAATCGGCTAAAATATTTACTAAATGTGTCTTTAAATCATCCCATCGTCGTATTTTATGTCATTTGTTAACAATTAAAAGTACAAAAAAAATCACAGTTAAATGCAAGCATATTCGTTTTCAATTCAGTAAAGTGAATATTTAAACGTCTCCATTATATCACGCAAACAAACTAAAGTATATATAGATCAGTTCACAGAATTCACACCCTTATAATTCCAAGAATAAAGGACTAATAATACAGTATCAACCGGAATGAAACTACATGAACATTCAAATCACTAGAAAAAAAACAAGGTAAGATAACAAACTTAATTTAACTGTATATTAACAGAATTAATAATATTTATTATATAGTGTTGATCATTATCACGGATTGTTTCGTTTCATAATAGTTTGACATTTTTGGTTCTTTTGTACGTGTTCTCTGTTCGAATATATCTTTCATAATTGGTTTCAAAGTACGTGGAAAACTGCGTAATAAAGTAGCGTTTTTCTTATTATTGAGACATTAGCGAACGAGTCGTTAGGATGTAAAGGATGCATTATAACAGGAAACCTATTGCACTTATTGTTAATTCCAACAACCCCCCCCCCCCCCCTTTCAGTATCTTTTAATGGTTGATTGCGATAACAATTGCGAGGGAAAAATACACTAAAACAGTTAGGTAGTTACATATACCCTCAACGATTTATGTGTTCTTAATCATTTTAACGCGTGGTGGGGGACGTAAAAATACCGAGCGTACGTCCGTCCATTCTTGTATTAAAGCGCTCTCACGGGAACAATTCTTGTCAGATTTTTATAAAATTTATACTATACGTTAATATCAGCAATATCTCGGACAATTTCTGAAATGGTGGACGATCGACTTTTTTTAAAGACTTATGCCCCTAGGGAATATTAAAGGAGTCGGTCCAGTTTTTGGCCTCAAATTTCAGGTTCAGTTGTAGAAAGATTTGAACACTCTTGAAACACTTAAGTGTCTACTTCAGTCGATTCAATGAGTGTATGTGAAAGATTTGAACTGATTTAATCATTAAAGACGCTCAAATTCAAGATTAGAAATGCACGCTCTATCAAATATGCCATAATAAAATTATCTTTCAGTGGACAAAGATATCTTTGTCATGTCATTTTCGTATCACAGACTTTTACTTTTGTTATCTAAATCGAAAATTGGGCGACAAAATTCAATTTTGATGCAAATTTGTTTGGTCTGGATGCCGTGAGCTAGTTTACATACACAACTGATATTTTGTCACACAAATCAGCTTTGCGTTTATTTTTGTGAAGACAAAATTGAGTTTTGTTATAAAAAAAAAGTTAAAATTTCACAAAAGTACATTTTAAGTCACAAAAGTCAATTTTTGTCACAAAGGTTAATTTTGTATGCCTTTGTATTTGCCATTAAAACAATCTAAAAATAACGACAAAAGCCTTATGTCTTCCTAAGTTGAAGCATTGAGCCTTATACATGTACATCGTGAATATTGTTGATAAAAGACAAAAAGTATCTTAAATCGATATAGATTTTAGAGAAAGCGCTTGCAAAAAGACGTGAGTAGTGTAATGTACATGTAGTGTAATACATTTAGACATGTGCATCTGATTTGAACCGCGAATGAACTATAATATTGCTTGTCTTCCTCTGATAAAGCGATTCTGAAATATCGTGAGCCTAAATCCATCAACTGGAAATACAGATGAATTCAGTCGAGGATTATGCCAGGCAATGCGGCTGAACGCGAGAAAGAAGACGTTGTTGAACCCAATCACAATATAAACACTCATAAAAAGATGGACCAAGCATAGTATAAGGAGATGTTGTCTGCCTCACACCTAAAGCCAATTCATTACTCCAAATGACTTTACTTATACTGGCCTATTATATATATTCTGATAGTTTGAAGCCGTCTTTCTTTTATCAAACAACTGTCATGCATTAAATTGTCGCTTTTATTTTTTGAAATATGGCTTATTAGTTTTTTCAAAAGGAGAATATTTGTATAGGAAGCAATCAAAATCGGCTAAAATATTTACTAAATGTGTCTTTAAATCATCCCATCGTCGTATTTTATGTCATTTGTTAACAATTAAAAGTACAAAAAAAATCACAGTTAAATGCAAGCATATTCGTTTTCAATTCAGTAAAGTGAATACATGTATTTAAACGTCTCCATTATATCACGCAAACAAACTAAAGTATATATAGATCAGTTCACAGAATTCACACCCTTATTATTCCAAGAATAAAGGACTAATAATACAGTATCAACCGGAATGAAACTACATGAACATTCAAATCACTAGAAAAAAAAACAA
The DNA here is from genome assembly GCF_963676685.1 of Mytilus edulis. NCBI lineage: Eukaryota > Metazoa > Mollusca > Bivalvia > Mytilida > Mytilidae > Mytilus > Mytilus edulis. The sequence goes on along the minus strand of NC_092351.1, from coordinate 54,969,604 downwards.
GGTAAGATAACAAACTTAATTTAACTGTATATTAACAGAATGAATAATATTTATTATATAGTGTTGATCATTATCACGGATTGTTTCGTTTCATAATAGTTTGACATTTTTGGTTCTTTTGTACGTGTTCTCTGTTCGAATATATCTTTCATAATTGGTTTCAAAGTACGTGGAAAACTGCGTAATAAAGTAGGGTTTTTCTTATTATTGAGACTTTAGCGAACGAGTCGTTAGGATGTAAAGGATGCATTATATCAGGAAACCTATTGCACTTATTGTTAATTCCAACAAATCCCCCCCCTTTTCAATATCTTTTAATGGTTGATTGCGATAACAATTGCGAGAGAGAAATACACTAAAACAGTTAAGTAGTTAAATATACCTTCAACGATTTATGTGTTCTTAATCATTTTAACGCGTGGTGGGGGACGTAAAAATACCGAGCGTACGTCCGTCCATTCTTGTATTAAAGCGCTGTCACGGGAACAATTCTTGTCAGATTTTTATAAAATTTATACTATACGTTGATATCAGCAATATCTCGGACAATTTCTGAAATGGTGGACGATCGACTTTTTTTAAGACTTATGCCCCTAGGGAATATTAAAGGAGTCGGTCCAGTTTTTGGCCTCAAATTTCAGGTTTATTTGTAGAAAGATTTGAACACTTTTGAAACACGTTTATTTTTACTTACAATTGTCTACTTCAGTCGATTCAATGAGTGTATGTAAAAGATTTGAACTGATTTAATCATTAAAGACGCTCAAATTCAGGCTTACAAATGCACGCTCTATAAAATATGCCATAATATGTCACTTTTCAGATGTTTTTTTGTCAAAAATGAAAGTGGCCGCATCCGTGTTCACTCTCAACCTTTATATATGTTATGTATTTTCATCAAATACAACTTACATTTGAATATTAAGAATGAACACAAATGCGGTCACTTCCATGAAACCAGAAACCGTCTAATATTTAACTCAATTGCTAAAATTGTGAAGATTTCAGTAATTAAGCATGACATAATGATGGTAGTACCCGATAAATGTGCAATATATTGTCAAAAATTCCACATATTTATGTAGCAGAAGTATTCTACTTTCCAATAAATAGCTAAAAGTTTACGTTTTAACAATTTTGTAAAACGTCTTTATTTTGGGGCCAAAAAGTGGTCTTACTGGACCTACTCCTTTATGGAAAATGAACTCGTGAGCGGTTTCCTGGGGTCAATTCTTGCCTGATTTTTAAATTAACTGATCCTATAGGTTAATATCAGCAGTATCTCACAAAATCTGAAATGGTGGATAATCAACTTTTGTTTTTTTAAAGTTATGCACCTTGGAAATTTATTGAAAATGGCCTCGTTAGCGCACTCAAAAATACAATTCTTGAAAGATTTTTATAAAAATTTTACAATATATGTTGATATCAGCAATATCTCGGACAAATTTAAAAAAAGTGGACGATCGTTTTATTAAACAGAGTAATGTCCGTTGGAAAATTAAATGAAGTGCAGGTGGTATGGGTGTCTAATTTTAAAATGATAGATTTTTTTCAACCTTTGCACGGTTTAGCAAACAATAGCTAGCGAACAATAAGCCAGCGAACAATAAGGCGATATATCGAGAAACTAAAAAATAAATAAGACAGCAACGGCCGTTAAATCAAAAAATAGTTAAAAAGGCAGAACATCAGTCAAAAAAGTGCGAATTTTAGAAAAACGCTGATTGGCGTTAATAAAAATTGATTCAACAATTCTGGAAATAATGGAAATCCGAATATCTTGCGTCTTTACGTGAATTTCATAGGACAATCTGAAAAAATGAACAATTAATAAATACAGGATATATCGTACAAATTCACAACGAATGTCCGAGGATAAACTAGAAAATTGGATCGTAACCGAACTTGCGAGAGGTAACGACGGACTTGTAAGATCAGCACGAATTAGGACCAGCACTAGAGAAACTACAATACCGATCACTACATTATATCCGTTGGAAGTTACACAAACAATTGATATTATTTTTCTAAAATGTGATAATTTTTACTTTCCGCGGCCCTAGTGTGTTAAGATTATCACCAGAACATAACGTTCAAACTATTGTACTTGTCCTTGGTCGACGTCGTATTGTCAGTGGCGCCGTCTTGGGCTGAAATACGTACTTGTATATTAAATATAATGTCTGAACAGTTGTTGCAGTACACATTGCCTTAACTATCATCTATAGTTTATATGATTTATCGAAGATATTTGCAGGTATCTTGTGCCTTGGGCATTAGTGTTTCCCCGGTTCACACCGATGAGTGCATTGATGTCCTTGTATCACTACAGAATTGTTGTTGAGCTTTCGAAGTTTTCGAATTACTAAGGATTTCAAACCTTTCTGAATTTCGGGTCCCTAATGTTTTTCAACTTTATACTTAATTTGGCCATTTAAGACTAACATTGTGATCTTTCCACCATTGTAGTATATACTCCAAATTTAAAACCTTGAACAACCCAAGAAGGGATCCTACGCACGAACATACATTTGTAGGACCACCAATGGTTCAACCATCACTAATTTTCTACAAAAAAATATTTATATTGATACATTCTCAATCAAAGATAACATCTGGTTCTACTTTTTTGCTCTCTGTATATCCAAATCTCCTTGGTTCTAATACATTGTAGGTGACAATCCATAAGGCTAACACTAGCAGCTGTTGCATAAGGTGTTGAACTCTTTGAATGCTAGGTCCAAACAGTGATCACGGTGAATGTGTTGGATATTCGTATTGTCTTCTTAAAAGCTACAGTGACACACCAAGTTTGATCGACTTTCGCGGGAGGGTGGGTAGAATTGACGGAGACAGAATCGTTCAGTGTTGTGACATCTAACTCAGGCGTAATAGTCTTTGCACTGATTCTGCTTGCTCATCACCAAGTCATGATAGAGTTTACAGTGGCTGTGAATGCACTTGAGGGTCTAGCATATACTGTAGATTCATTTTAATTCGTTGGATGCCAATTTTCGTGGAGTTCAATGGTACATGGAAACCACGAATTTAAATATTCAACGAATTACAATTTTTCTAATGGAATGTATGCAGACTTTGCAAAAACCACGAAATTAAATATCCACGAAAATGCCAGATTTCCTCAAACCACGAAAATTGATATTCACGAAAATAAATGAATCCACAGTAACCTTCTCCTAACAGTGTTCGTAGACGCTGCCATGCTGCTGTTGTTAAGAAAATACATCAATGAGGATGATCAGTGATGAGGGACACTCATCCCTTCGTAAATTTTACGCACGCCACCACGAGTTGGTTGACCGTTAGGGAATAAACGTTTCACAGATGATATCGGAT